>NC_043984.1:25110514-25288014 GCF_902150065.1 Myripristis murdjan
CTGATGAATGTAGAATACAGTATTGTTGACAAAATCGCATAATGCTCATTTCTTTGCTTCCAGTTGTCTACAGAAGGACTACATTCTGTTGCATTGTATGTTTTTGGTTAAAATGCTAAGCATGAATGTTGCTATAATTGTGACTTGTGTAAATTATGTTAAGTTTGAATATGCAAATTATCTTTGGCAGGAAGGGCCAATTCCATATTTGATTTTGATTTTGATTTAGTCAAGAATGCAGCTGGAGTCAATTCCAATTTCTTCTTAGAATCGATTCTCAGAGTTGGCGTGGTGGAATCGTGAATCGACTCTTTTGGAGTCAGCTCCTATTCTCTAATCTTTGGGCTCTAGGCCTTATGTTACAACCTCCCATTGCCAAGTGGAACTTGAGCAGATTGTACAAATGAGAAAATCCCATCTATCTCGAGGCAGCAGTTCACTTTAGTCCAGTAATCCAACTAATTTCAGAGTTTAAGTGCCACATGGCACCCACTGGGCCAATAGATTGTTGACACATATGTGATATTACACACCTTTATAAAATTGTGCCAGATCGAAGTGCAGGCATTACCATAGCACTACCCATGGCAGTTCTGGAAGTTCCTCTCATTTCATTTAGAAAAAAGGTATGACATTACACACACCTCAGTGCAGCTAGTCATAACTACTATATGTTTACAAAATCATCCTCTATCACTCCCTGTGGGGACAAGCAACAAACTTGAGCTGGTCTTTTTATGATCTGTCCTTAATAAATAAATTTCTAATGACACTTAATTCCCAGTTAATTTAGTTAAATCTGTTATAAACTGGCTGATAAATATGATGGTGTCCTTAACCAGCACTTCTAAAATATGGGACGGAAAAAAGAATTGATTGAACTGTCCAGGCAATTCAAAACACCTCGGGTGAGTGCCATTATTGGGTGATCCAAATGTTTTTGTATCCCCTCTAAAAGCATGTCCTCACTTTAGAAATTTCACAAGTGGTACAGCTCTTTTTAGCACCTGAGTCCAATGCTGGCACTCAGTCTCAAGCTATTGTCACAGTCTGAAATCAACTTGTCATTTCCTTGAGTTTCTATTGATCCACAAAAGCATAGCCTTGCGGTGCACCAATGAGTCTTCATCCTCAACAACCTGCTCCACTGCGCATTTACAATCATTAAAGCCACAACAGGCACTTTTGGACTCTTTTGTGCACTCACAACGACGACGAGAAAAAAAAAGCTTCCATTTGAAGACTAGAGCACTGAGTCTCTGGACACAAATTCACAGTTGATTGGGTTTGGGGTAAACAGACTTTTTGAACAAAAGCCTCTCTTTGATGCTCATATTGTTGTTTAGACGCTGCAAAACCAACCGTCCAGTTCTGGCAGGATAGTGATCCTTTCATATAAGAAAAGTCCTGTACCTTCTTTCTGTTATAAACACGGCAGAGGCTGTTACTGGACCAGGGGTGAGGACAGACGTACAAACGTACAAACTGCTGTGGGTGAAGCTATGCCTTCGAGAAATTTTTACTAGCAGGCTAACCAGTGTGAGCCTGGCTTTATCCCTGAGTGCATCGTTCCTTGATTTAACTAGCTCCCTAAGCTGCTGGTGGTAGTCATTCTGGCATTGTCATAGTTTTACCTCCTGCTGCTGCTGTATCGAGCTTCGCCCCAGCCTCTTTAAAATACCCTGTAAGTTCAGGTTTTTCTCTCAGTACAGCAATGGCATCTCCCACGATCTCCCCTTGCTTTTTCATGGTCTTTAGCCCCATTGTGGTAATACATAGCTGTGTGATGTTGTCAGTGTTGTCAGCTAATTTACATTAAAAAGTAGTAGGACAGATAAATGGCAATAATACAATGTAACAAAAAGCATGGCCTCTATAGTTTATCAAATAACTGATGTTCTTTTTGATTATTTAGAATTTGATTGGACCCTTTTTTCTACAACGGATTGGTGTGGCCCGACTTTGAAAAGGCTGAACTCCCTCCTCCCCGTCACCTCTCTGTCTCAGCTGTCAATGCAGCACAGAGCCGAGGCTTCAAAACACCACAGCAAAATTCAGTGATTTTTTTTTTTTTTTTTTTTTCTCAGGCTTTCTGGGTCCCTTGCAGTGTTTGCCACAGGGCTTGATGCCAGCAATACTTTGTTTTTCTTATTCTCATCTCTCCTTACTCTGATGATGTTTTTTCAATTAGTCTGAAGTTTCCAGTGTTACGAGTGAAGAGTTTCTTTTTAAAATGAGGTATCAGCCATCTGGAAAAAAGTTGACACTCTGGCAATCTGACTGCTGGCATGAAATTAAAACACATTACAGCATATTATCGAGATTACTGGGTATTGTAAGCCTCTTTTTTATTTTTATGTATATTTTTAACACACAATAACATGATAGATGATGTAATTACCTGTTCCTTTTATATATGTACATAAGAAATGAAAGTCAGCTATCACTTGTTTTTCCTAAACCGATTTAAAGCCATTTGGAATAAAACTATTCAAGTGTTTCAAAACTGATGTAGAAGTTGGGGTGTGGAAAATAACAATTAGGGAAAAGTTGCACTCAAGATGTAATGTCATGCCTTTGGTGAAGACAGCCAAGCATTTTAAGTGGTACTTTTGGTGGTAAACCAGATTAAAACACAAATTATTTCACAATAAAAAAATCATGACCCTAGTGTAAACAAGAGTTTTTATAATGAGAACAGCTAAAAGAAAAATGATAGTGTCAGTTCCAAGCAAAGGCCAATTATTATGCAATGCTTGCACTGCTGTGTCTTCTTTTATCATAAGCCTGATGGCAAAATATCGTCAAGAAACGTGTAGCAGATTACAGAGGATCCAACATGAAAACATGCAGAGAATGATTGGAAGACAGCAACTCAGTGAGGACAAGCAGGTTAGGGGTGGAAACAGTAAGCATTGATTTGTTTGTTGGCTCAACATTTTTAAAACAAGGACCCAATGGTAAGCTATCTTTCCACGTCCAAACATTCTTACAAAGCAAAAAATAACCCTGCAGTTTCCACAAGGGGGTTTCAGTGTTCTGTATCGTGCTTAAAAAACATTCTCATGCTCAATGGCAATGTGGCAAGAAAAACCAAACCCCATTTCATTCTGTGACCTTCATCATCTCACCTTCACTGTAGGCCGTATGCTGTTGGAATATGTAATACTGCAATTTCAATTTCTTAGTTTGGCCATATCGCGTAATATGTTCTACAGAATGAGAAGCGGCATTCGGAAATCTTATTCCAGACTTCACTGTAGCAGCTGGCGAGCTGGTGGCCAGCAGATGTGATAATGACACAACGTACCAGCCGAGGCGGGATAGCAGGCCACGACTCAGGCAGCTTTTAATAATTGATGGCGGCCGAGGCCCCAGATTGGCCAGTAATTGCATTACAGGTCACTTCTCAATAGCAATTTATGAAAGTTGTGGTGATGTGTGCCGGGTGGCGATCAATAGGCACTGTCCAGGGATGCAGTCTCTCTCTCACACACTCTCTCTCTCTCTCTCTCTCTCTCACTCTTTCTCTTGCTCTGTTTGTGTGAATGCAGGAAGGCTGGTGGAAACATTTTGTTTTAATTTGTTTTCTGTTCAGCAACAACACTGTAGGGAATTTTTTTCCCCCCAAAGATCAAAACACCAGCCTCAATTTAATATATCATACTAACAGACATTAGTCAATTAAGTGCACCCACTGCCCACATTAAGATAGCATCATAGTTTTTCATATTCAACCTCATTGTAATGGACATTAAGTGCTTTATTTTCCATAGTGGAATCAATTCTTTTAGGGTGCCCATGTGCGTCCTCTGTCCCTGGCTGCACTCATTCTCATGGCAGTTATTTACTGTTCAAGTGACGGACTCCCCAGGCACATACTCTCTAGCTTCTTCTCTTGTTCCTTTCTCGCTCACATTCTTCCTGTCTCACCCTCTCTGACATACAAACTATCGCTGTGTCATCTTCCTGTACCTAGCCTTCATTCTTTTCTTCTCTCTCTCTCTCTCTCCCTCCCTCTCTCTTTCTCTCTCTCTCTCTCTCTTGCTTCTTCTCACTCCCTTTGCTGTGGCATGGACGAGAGTAGAGGAGAGAAGACTGGAGGAGACAGTAGATTCTGCATGCTCTAAATACAGCCTCTACGTGTGTGGGGTGCTGTCACTAAAGGAGGGGAGAGGGGACAGGGGACGGTTCAGTTCTTTTGTGATAGTCGGTGCGCGCGCGTGTGTGTGTGTGAGAGAGAGAGAGAGAGAGAGAGAGACGGGGAGAGAGAGTGAGTGTGTGCGTGCATGTGTGCGTGTGGTTGTTTGTATGCGCATGCATGCCTGTGTGGGCAAGTGTGCCGTTATTCTAGCAAACATCAAAGATCCATCTCTCTCTCTCTCTCTCTCGTGCTCTGTCACGCTCCCCATTCTTCTCTACTTTTAGCAACATTTTGTCCGCATTGCCTTTTTTTCCCATTGTGCCTTTGGTTCCCTGTCTGTTTTGGTGCGTTTCACCTCTCTTGCATGTGCTTGGTGGGGTGTGACAGCATTGAGAAGTCACCAAAGAGGTAAATGATGATAGGCCATCCATCATGCTTTATGGACTCTGTATGGTGCTGCTGTGGAGAGTGGCTGCACTGTGCAGTAACTCACAACACTCTGTCCCTCCATATAACCTGGCAGGAGCTCTGCCACCCGCCTCGCCTCTGCTGGGTGAGTGTTTTCACATGTGTGTACGTGTGCATGTGTGTGTGTGTGCGTGTCTGTGTCTGTGTGTGTGTATGAGGGAGAGAGAAGAGCACAGAGAAAGAATGAGTGTTTGTCCACGCTGCCAGACTGTATTCAATGAGCCTTCATTATGCCCTGATATGCCACTGCTGGGAGAATCAGCTCAGACCAGCAAACTTAACATATGTGTGTGTGTGTGTGTGTGTGTGTGTGCAAAAGAGAGAGGGAGAGAGAGAGAGAGGGAGGGAGAGAGAGAGAGAGAGAGAGAGAGAGAGAGAGAGAGAGAGAGAGAGAGAGGGAGGGAGAGGGAGAGAGAGAGAGAGAGAGAGAGGGAGAGAGAGAGAGAGAGAGGTTGTGTGCATGTGTGCGTGTGGTACGTTTGTGAAAACCTTCCCTGGAGGATTGTTTGTGCTACTGTATGTCTGTGCACTGCATTTATTTTTCCACTTATATTTATGTAAGAGAGTGGTGCCACATCTTTCTGAAAGTGCTCTAACGTTATTTACACAGCCACATTTGTATCAGCTGACTGTTAACCATCTAAAGTCTTTATGCTCCTCTCTCTTGCAGTCTGCTGTCTTTTAACCTTATTCTTTCTCCCTCTCTTTCTTTCTCTCATACCCTTCCCCCCTTTGGCGAGGCCTTTCACACTTCTCTTTTGTCACCTTTCCACATGGAAGAACAATCATTCTGACAGAGTTCACTCTCTCTCTCTCTGTCTGCCTCTCTCTGTCCCTCTCTCTCTCTCTCTCTCTCTCTCAGATTCTGCCTCACCCCCTCTCTTGTACACCTCCTCTACTCTCTGCCACTGTCGTAGATCCAGAGGGAATCGCACTGTCTGAACCAAATGTGCCACAAACTTGTCAGATGATGTTTGTTTCCCCCCACTGTTCCCGTCCCTTATTTTCAGTACGTGTGTGTTTTTACTCTGTCTACATATTTGACAAAGTGCTATGACATACACCGCACTTGCACATCAACAGAATAAGAATTCACTGCAACATTATTGAAATGAGAATCTGCATAGGGAGAGGGGGGGGAAAAAAGCATTGCGGCCAGATTGAGTCACAAGGTTTGTGTGAAAAAGAGGTTTGAGTGTTTAGACTGCTTGTTAGCATAGGTATTAGTGAAGATGCGTGTGATATGATAAGCTAACAACCTTTCCTCAAAAGGCTCCCTAGCAACTGTGAATAAAGTCTGTTTTGCTGAAAGGTGTTTGAGAAGCGGAATAACTGTGCTCCTTGCCACCAAATATAATAGAACTGTAACTCTGCAGAGAAGCAAACATCCAAACCAAGAAAGGACCCAAATGTCTGTCAGTCACCCAAGCACATAGCTCCATCCAGTCATGGTATTATTTCCCTGTTGTCAGAAAATGACTGGAATAAGGTTGACTGCTCTTACTGTAACTTTGAAGTGGCTTGTAAATGCAGGTTATTTCATACCGCTTAGTGAAATGTCATTGAGGGTGACTCCCAGGGTCCTGAGTCCTGCGGATGTGATGGCAGTCAGATGGGTTACACTGGCCTTTGAGTTAGCGAGGACAAAATGACCCTGCCTCACACTGAGCAGGATTGACTGATTAGGCTTGTCACTCTTACAGTCAAACCGTCCAATACTGCTTTGTCATTAAGTCTGGATCTGCTGCTTTTGACCCTTGACCAAGATCTTAAGCACAACGCTGCCACGAGTTCATATTCTTGGAGTTATCACCCCTGTTTTCCTTGACTTTATTCATCAGGTTGATATTTGATCAAAGGACACAATACATTAAAGCTAAATGTAGGAGGTAAGGTAAGCATGGCCTTCTAAAAGCGGTACAGTGAAGGGCTTTTATCTGTTAAAGTGTTACCGTCAGTATTTTCAGATAGCTGATCAATGGTGGACAGCATGAAAGGGTGGGAGGAAGAAGGGGAAGGGGCAGGGTAACAGAAACTGGGCAAGAAGGGTAAGAGGAAGGGTAAGTCTGCTGGAGAGCCCTGTAACTCACCTCAGGCAATCCCATAGTGTAAGCACACCTCTAAAACTCATCCCAAACTTTGGCAAGACGCGGCACCTGCACCAGCATCCTTTATGAATGTCACACCCTGTGAGAGGAAAATGATTACGTTGCAAAGGAGACAGGGGGGTGGAACAGGAGGGGGTGAGAGAGAGAGAGAGAGAGAGAGAAGAAAAATCACTTTGATGGATTATGCCCCTCGTGGGACAACCTTGTAACGTTTTTGGACAGGAACCTAACTCGCCCAGATCCCCCGTTACACCGATGATTCTGTTTTTTTTTCTTCCCTCTCCTTTTGTCATCTCCGACACGCGCTGGCTGTGACAACTGCGCCGGCGCTGATACCTAATGATACCGCTTGCAGGAACTAATTACTACCAGTGATTAAGAGAGGAGACGCGGCTTCTACCACACATGCTGTCTTTGGGTGGGGGAGCTTTATAATTGCCTTTGCCAAATAAATGATGGCCAAAGATGCATGGACCCAGGCTTCTTAATGGAGTCTTAGTGGTGGCAAAGAGCGAAGACTCTAGGGCGATTGGCACTCCCAGCACACAGATGGTGCCGCCTGTTCACGACCAGCCGCCTGTTGTTGATCAGTGCGTTAAGGGCACCTGCGAAATTAAACAGACAAATGAATTCCCCACTGGCTGCAAAACAGAATATTAACATTTTATGAAAGATGGCTAAGCTGAGGCATGCATTAACTGCTTTTTGTGCTAAAGGGCAGAGTATTTGGAGGTACTTAGTTGACGGTTTTGGCCTGTAAAGTTACTCAAGGAAGTAAAAATCAGACTGTAGTAGCGATGTATCCTCAGCTGGATGTTCGAGAGTTGGTGCTTATGCAGTTTGTTAGCCCTTAAGCACATTAAGACCTAATTAACAATCATGTTCCACAGCAAGGTTGTCTTTGGCAAAGACCCAGTCTGATCATTAATTCCTTCACAGATAGTGTATCACATCTTTCTGAGCAGTAAAGTTAGTCGAGTTACAGCTTAACGTCTCTCTTGCAGGTGCACCAAAAGTTGGGGTACCTAAAGTATTTCTTGCAGTGTAACAGAAAAGATGCTGTATAGATGTATCAGCCAGATAATATTATGAATTTGTGCTTTCATTTATTCAGAGTGATAATCATTTTTTTCTCAACTCCTGTATTTTAAATGGATGCTCAAAAAGATTCTCGTTTTTCATTTATCCTTACAACGACTTTGGTGATAAATGGTCATCGTAGTGTTTCACAGGCAATCACAGTGATGACAGCGCTTTGAAGTCACTAGACTGACGGTAGTTCCCTCAACCTCAAACAAGCATGAGCGTTAAGTCGGTGTAACTGTACTTAAAAAGATGGTAATATATTCTGCATTATACATATCAAACATGTTTTATAAAATAAAGTGATAACACCTCAGTTATAAAATCATATTATTACTAATTATCTATTACCGTTGCCATGAGCAAATTCTCCACTGGTAGTAATGTTATGACAAATGATTATTAACAAAAGACAGCAATGGTTACAACAACATACCACTAGACCATAGTTCATACTTAGGACTAGATCTAATTAGCTGCAGCTCAATGTCACCACTGGCCCAACATAAGAATAATATTACCCTATGTAAACTGTTGCTAATAAATGATAGCAAAAGCCACCAGACCAAAAAAAAATAAAAAATAAAAAATAAAAGAAGAAGAAGAAGAAGAAGAATCACATCAGCATACAGTCCATTCTCATCTCTGAGTGTTTTTCCTTTTGGAAAGGTAATGCTGATGCACACTAACTGTGGCTTTCCTGTTAGCACACACTGCTGTGAGTGATTCACTTGTGTCTTTTACCGTAGATTTTCTATTGATGGAATCTGAGTTTCTGTGGGTGGCACTCCTTTAGTTGTTGATTGAGCCATGACGGCTGCACACGGCTGTCACTGCACACGCTAGATATCAAAATGTTATATTATGATGATATCTACCCAGTCCCTCTTCCATTTACTCCAAATAAACCACTTTGTTGCTGGTTCCATAAATGTAGAGCATCCAGTATTTCCCATAATTAGGCTCATCAGTATTGCACAGCTGCCATAACATTTAAAAAAAAAAAAAAAAAAAAAAAAAAGGTCAGTGTACAGATATTGATCTAAATCAATCCCTAACCCTGCGCCCGAGAGCGGTGCATCACGTAGATCTAGAGGAGGAACAGTAGTTACTTCACTCTTTGAAACAGAGGCGTTACAAAAGTTACACCAGCAGTGAATACTATCTGCTGCTGCCATGTGAACTGCAAGAGTAAAGGTGAATATCATCAGATGTAGTCTGTCTGCTGAGTTGGTTTTGATATTTTTGCTCATAAATCTAGCTAAGGCTACCAAGATGCATGTTGCAGAGTGGATGTCAGAGGCATTACTTGGATTTTTTAAGGATATGTGAATAAGCTGAGGTAGTGCAATGTGGCATATTTCTTGTGATGCACTTTGCATTTGGACTGGACTGCAAGGTGCCTTCACGTCATGTTGCTGTTTGTACTTTACTGTGAGTTATGGCCTCTTGTTGTATAGTACAGTATGTGAGCAGAGCGGACATTTCATTTGAGTGAGAGGAACATTTCATAAATGTAATTTGCAGCTTGTGAACTCTAAGACTGCAGATAAGCAACAAACTGATCATCAGAAAATGTAATTTGTAAAATATCTCGCCAAAATATCAGGCCACTCACACAAAGGCACAATAAAAATAAAGGAAAAAAAAAACAATAAGGGCCTGTGTGGAGAGAGTGAGCTATCTTAGTAGCTGTAACCTATTCTTTGTTGTTTTCTCAGTCACGAGTGTGCAGTCTGTTCACTTTAGATCAGTCGTTATTTTTGCTGAGTCAGTATAAAGAAACACAGCTTCAGTGTTTTCTCTGTGCAATCAGGTCTGATATCTCATCATTACATGCTCTTGCACACCCACGTAAGAAAGGCTTTGAATTGATACAGCCACATAAAATTTA
Organism: Myripristis murdjan; assembly: GCF_902150065.1. NCBI lineage: Eukaryota > Metazoa > Chordata > Actinopteri > Holocentriformes > Holocentridae > Myripristis > Myripristis murdjan. The sequence goes on from NC_043984.1 coordinate 25,120,212, forward strand.
TCAGCTGTATGTCGCTACAACTAAGTGAATGTCATTATAAAAAAAATATGTTAATTTTATTACATCAAGTTAATGCCAAACACAATTAATCCAAGTCAGACTGGGGCTCCACACTGGTCCAGTATGGAAATAACTGCTTGACAACAGATGGCATTTGTTAGCTTTCTTCTCCAGTATTGAATGTTAGTGTCCTCGAAGTGACATTACCTCGGCATTCACGTAAGTAGCATATTTGTACATCAACAACTGCAAAATGCTTTTCTCCTTTCCATTCGAAGCTGAGCTGGCTGATTATCATGATGCACAAACCAGTGGACCAGTAGCACCCAATCTGACAAAGCCTCCTATCTTCAAAAGGAAAGAGAAACGTAGAATTCCTCAATTTTCTCTAGATTTGCATGTGTTTATACTGGCGCTTGCAAACAGTAACATGACACTTTTTCAGCCAGAGATGTGTAAAACTGAACAGCACTCAGGTAGAAAGTTGACATGAATGCAGGTCCAAAGACTATTGCTCCTGTTCACCACTGGATTCCACTGTGACACATTAGAAGTAAGAAGTCAATGTCCCCTCTCCTTGCCAACAAACACCACTATAAGTAAACTGTCACACTGTGGTAAACACTGCACATTCCTTTTGCACTCCTGCACACACTGCTCGGGTGCAAAAGGATAATTCTCAATCATTTAAAAGCAAACTTTGCCTATCTGGGCCGCCGCAGGTGCACGCCGGCACTCTAATGGTGTGGATCAACTGGCATCAGCTCTTGTGCACAGAAAGATTTCTCCCAGTAAACAGCTACCCCCTCCTAGGTGTTTAGAACAACAGATGAAGTAGCTTTCCTATACTGGGTATAGGTAGAACTGCTACCGTGTAATTTCAATCGGGTACAGAATAGCAAAACTGACATTTATTTATATGAAAATGTCACAGATTATTACCCTGACTCCTACGTGTTAAAAATATCAGCCATTTTTATGTGACGCTCCCTAAAAGGTGCAGCAGCCACCTCATTGTAACTGCTTTGCATTGGTGCACCCTGTTACCCTTGGAATAGTGTATTTAACCTTCCATATGAGCTACACTGAGGGAGAATAGGCAACATAGATCATTCACAAATATATTTACTTTATGGCTCTCCCTGCTTGAAGGTGCCTGGTAAGCAAATGGGCAAACAGAAGTGATGAAGGGGGACCAACTGTTTTCTCAATCAACTATCCTCGTCCTCATCTTAACTTTCCCTATAATCAATCACGAGTTGGGCGCATCTGTGCGCTGGTGTCTGAGCATTACACTCTTTCGTGCTGTTCCAGGTTCTGCTGTTCCAGCCAGAAGTAGCTTTTGTGCAGCTAGCAGATCACTGATTGACAAATGCTTTTTCTGTGATCAGTTTACAGGCAGTGGTAATAGTAAATCACCCGGTAGCTTGACAGTGAGTTATGGCTGGGTTATGTGCAAATGCTGGTGTGAACACTGTATGACTCTGGTGTGTTTACTGGATGAGTGCTGAGTCAACAATAATGACACAGCATTTCCCTCGCCCCTTTCTTGTTCTTCCTCTCGCTCGCTCCCTCTCTGGGATCTCTCTATTATTTTTCTGCTCTTGATCTCGTTACATCATGACTTAAGGGCTGTTTTCATTAAAGTTTAAAAGTACAACGCACTCCAAAGTCACTTGTGGTGAATAACACAGGCCCTGCTTTTCTGTCCCGGGCTGCTCCCTGCACTCAGCATTCTGCACTTCTCACTCCATCTCCCTTCCCTCGTTCTTTGCTATCTTTCTGTCTTATTGCCATATATATATCTCCCATGCTGAGGTCCTGGAACTGTGTTTTTCTTTCGTTTGCTCCACCTCTTTCTTACCAGCGAGGCCGACCACTGAGAATATCTGCCAACGCTCGTAGCAGCAGGCACGCTGTGGCGCTTTCAACAGAGCCCAGATGTTGAGACTGGCGGTTGACTCTTGATGACAATGTTCCTGTTCTTTAATTAAACTTTAGGAAAGTTGTTTTCATCTCCCTCTGTGTAGGCTGCACTGACAACGTCTCGCACTTCTCGTGCGTTGGCTGTTTGATTGTTTCTTTGTTTTTTTGTACCTTGGTGCTTAGCAAAGAATCATTTTACCCCCCATATGACAAAACTTGACTCATCAGCTGTGGTTGGTTTTAGAAGTTGGACTTACATAACGTGGCCCTGGGAGTAAGGTGATGGAAAAGCTGATAAACAAATCTCTTAAAAGAGAGCCTAAGAGAGTATCCAGTGGTGTGTGGTCACCAGTGGTGAGAAAACTGTGTCTGGCAATTTCATGAATTTCCCCTTGCCTTTTTTTCTGCATCGCTCAAGTTGAGTTTTTTACGTCTATGGGTCCCATTATTTGGGAAGTATAAGATTATGCCAGGTCTATTTTAAGGAGGAACTATACAGTACTTATGTGACTTTTTTTCATTTTTTGAGAGCTATTTTCTTAAGACAGAAGTGTCCAGTTCACGACTCCGCCGCTGCTTTTTCTACTCCATAACTGTCATAAAGATGTCTCAATAAGCATTAACAACTGCCTTGCAACTGATATTCAGCCTAATTAAATTCGGAGACTATCTGGCCTGAATTTTCTTTCTTTTATTTATTTATTTATTTTTTTACACTTTGTCTTGCAACTCTCTCAAAGCATCTCAAAACTGAGGGAACAGTGCTGTCCAATTATGTGGTATCAACCGTCAGCGTTTGGTCTGGGATAGAGACATACAGCAGCTAGTTATTAGTCGTTGAATGTCATCTTTGGGCAACACAAAATGTGTCGTGCTGATGAATTATTGATGATATGATCCTGGAGATAACAGTTGAGCTCTAATTGCATGTCATCATTACCAGGTTGAAACCAGTCCCCATGTCCCCTTAATGCAATTACACATTCATAATTGTGCTGTTATTAGCCTAGTTTATTATTCATAACAGTAAATCCCACTAATTGGCATTGCTCTACAGTATGTCAGTTATAATTTAAAATACATGTTAGCTGTACATGTTCAGATTTTTTTTTTTTTTTTCTTTTTTTTATGTGAATAATATGGCTGTATCCAAGCCTTTTGCTGTGGTGGATAATGCCCCGCTGAGTACTTCAATATGTCTACTAAAAAATATAGGGAAGTGGGATGAAATGGATTTTGGATTGTGAAAATAGGCTACTATAAAGACATAATTTCTGGTGGTTACATTTACTATTATGTTGCATTTTGGTCTCTGAGAACTTTACATTTGTGTAATGCAGACACAGAAAAATGCAGTGTGATGTCAGAGATGTATTGTTGCTTATTTCTAGGCACCATTTCCCCTGCTTGGGCTTCTCCAGAGCTGGTGTTCGACAGTCTCTTGGGTGCCTCTTTGCTATTATTTTCATATATTATAGTAATCCCACCCCCCACCCCACCCCCTCCGTTCCCCAAGTCTTTAATTCCCTTCTGTCTCCATCACAGTGACTTCAATCTTTTTTCCCTGGCTTTCCTCTTACCTCACTCCAAACTCCTTCCAACACTTCTCTCTCTCTCTCTCTCTCTCTCTCTCTCTCTCTCTCTCTCTCTGGCTCACCAACTTCCCACCCCTCCACCCTCCTCAACATATCTCCCCACCTTTCCCCTTACCCTCCACTGCCCCCTCTCTCTCACACTCCATCACCAGCTTCTTATCAGCCTCACTCTCTGCATTCTCGCTCCCTTCCTCTCTCTCTTTGCCAGCATGAACTCACTTTCTCTCTTCCAACTCTCTCCCTCTCTCTCACCCCCCTCTACTCTTTGTGTGGTTCTCTCTCTGCGTCCCTCTGAGGCATGTTTAATTAAGCGTAGGGCTGTGTCAGAAGGGGAGGGGGGGGTGTTGTGGGGGAGAGCTAATGCTATCTGGAGCGCCAGGCTAGACTAGGCAGGCTCTCCTCCTCCTCTCCTCCTACTTCTCCTCCTCCTCCTCCCCTCTCCCTTTGGCCTGGGCCAACCGTAATTACCCTGCTCATTAGCAGAGGGAAGAAGAAGGAGGCAGAGGGGGAGGGCAGGAGGGGAGACGACAGGGGAGTGAGGGGGGACAGGAGGATAGGAGCAAAAGAGCAAGGGAGGGCAGGTGAGAAGGGTGGAGGAGAGTGCATAGGCGGGGGGTAAAAAACACCTAGGGTTGCCCTTTAGGGCCGTGTGTGTGTGTATGTATGCCTGTGTGTCAGAATGGAGGAAAAGAGGAGAGGGAAAAGAGGTAGGCAGGCAGACCAGAGTATTGTCAATGAAGTGCCCATTAGAGACTGACAAGGCCGAGGATGGAGAGGGTGGGGGCTTTTCAGAGCATTTAGTAGCCTGATTGGATGGGGCACTTGGGCAGGAGCAACCGTCAGCCCCAGAGAAAAAGTTATTTGCATTTCCCATTGGCTAAGTGCGCGAGGATAGGATGGCTACCAGCCCTCGCAGCTCTCTGCAAAGAAAACATGTCCAAAGCTATAGGGCCCCTTCAGCTTCAATGTTGCTCAATTCTCTTTGACGAATTTTGGAATCCAAGCGAAGGTTAGACTCGCCTAAAGTGGCTTTTCAGAATAGGTAGAGGTAGAGTGAGGATAAACCACTCAAAAGTGTCTTTACAAAGGAAGCTGTACAGAAAAGTAGAAAGGCCTCAATAAAATATTAAAAAGTGGAAGAGTGCTGCCTTTTCATGTACCTTGCCAAGGTCTACATGTGTTACAGAGCATGGTCCTGGCTGGTGTCAGGTGTGTTGATGCATAGACCTTACATGCTTACTCTCTTATTTGTCCAGGCAAAATTCCAAGAGAGCAGGTTCATCTGGCCCACATGTTGAGAGCTCTTTGGCTGTTTGGCCTCCTGTGTGCAGATTGGCTTTCTGTGTCCTCTGCCATGTACTGGATTATAGAATTACTTTACTCTTTCTTGTTGATAAAGCATTATTGTGAATTTTATTTTTGAGAATTTTATTTTTTTTAGGTGTCTTTGGATAAGAGAGCTCAAAAATTCCTTGTGGTTTGGCCTTTTGAATTACACGATTCTGTGATTTGTTTCCTTTTGTCATCGAAGGATGATGACAAAAACAAACAAGGAATGTCTGATTTAAAATATTATATGCCAAAATATTTTCAGGATAAGCTGAGCATAACTCAGCTGAGCATATGTCTTGGTATTAGTCTTATTAGTATGTGGTAGTAGTGTCTTAGTCTTTGTAGAATGCTTCTCTTTTATCTTGGTAAAAAAATAAAAAAAAAAAAAAAGAATACAGTTCCTCTCTTCCTCTCTGCCTCATTTTCTCCCTCTGTTTCTCCTTTATTACCATTCATGTATCATCTCTTGTCACCCTTAGCTCTCTATGCACCTTTCTTTCTGCTCTTTCCTATCTCTCCCCTGGGTGCTTTCCTCCTGTTTGCCTTTCTTTCCCTTGGCTCTAGCCTCTGCTGTCTTTCCACTTCTTCGTGGGAGCCTTGATTAAAGTTTCCTGGTTAGAATGAGCTCCATAATAATGGCAAGTGAAATGATATTCAGCCCTTGTCATTTCTCAATCGTCCAACAAGGGAACAAAGAGTTCATTCCATTCTTATGGGGTTGCGCGAGGTTTTTCAATGCTACTTTAGTTGACCTCTTTGATATGAAGGAGTCTCTGAGTAAAAAAGGTTTACACCAAGTTAGCTCAGCTTACCAAAGGAGTTTTATAGCTGACATAAACATTCAGTTTAAGAAGGGCTCAGAATATTACAATCAATAATTAAGATCACTGAACAATGGTCTACTAAAATTAGAAACCAGACCACCATGACTGTGTGATGCTGTGCTATTGTAATGCTTATACAGTTTCTCTGCTGATAATGGATGAGAATCTGAATTTGAGTTTCTTCACCTTAAAAGTGTTTGAGCCCGAAAACTAATCCCCATACAAGTAAATTAACTTTTCTCACTCATTTCCGGCAGTAAGAGCAAATAGTGAATCTTCATTAATGCAGCCTCAGTTGTCCTATATTCACAAGTAGCAACACAATAAAAACTCTTTATATAAACACTTCAAAACTAAGATTCAGGATTGAGGAAGAAGAAATGTTTGGGATGAAATATATATCTAGACCAGAATTTATCCCAGATAAGACACGTACATGGAAATGTTCCTTTCCTTCATTCTAAAATATCAGTCACTTTATGTTTAGTCTAGACCAGGGGCGGCCATCCAGTCGAGCATAAGGAGCCAAAAAAAAAAAAAAAAAAAAAACAACCACACAGCACATGCATGCCCACACTACAGGACCCACAGTGACTTATAGGCCTAATCACATAGCCTAACAGTTTCCATAGGTCTTTTCTTACCTCCGCTTAGTCGGTGGGACACCTGGCAGCGTTTGTTTTCCACAGTTCAGGTCTGGCTTGTACTCAGCTGTGGCCACTCAAAGCAACTCTTTCACATGTGTGCCCTTAAGAACAGAGCAACATTTTGACTTGACTTGTTTCAGCGTAGAAACTAATTCACAGACGTAAGTTGATCCAAACATTGACATTAGCTTGAGTGCAGCCTGGCTGACGTTTGGATATCTGTCTCTGGTTTGGATATCTTTGTCTGGGTACAGTTGTCGCAAACTCTGTGGTTCCCTCTCTCAAAACACATTTAAGTTTGTCATCCTCAGAAAGTTCAATCATCGCAAACTGAAACCCTGCTTCACCTGCCACTAAAGGGGCTTTCAAACAATCCGATTCAGCAGTGAAAGGGTTTATGAGGAATGTGATCTGTGCCCATTTTTGCCTCAGGTTGCAGAATCTGTACTCAAAACTCTGCTGCAGATTTTCAACCAGTGTGCAGTGATCCTTTTTGAGACCTCAGCTGCTTTTCCACTTGCCTTCAACACGGAGGGAATATGTGTGGCCTCTCCCTTTTGAAAATTGGTCTGGAAGAGCTTGAGTTTGTTGACAAACGTGAAAATACTTTGCACCAAGTCAGGCAGCATTTTTAACTTCCCTTGCAGATCTATATTCAGTCTGTTCAGATGATGCAGCATGTTGACCAGAAACAGCCAAAACCGAAAGCCACTGGGGGTCATGTAGTTCTTGATAGTCCTTATGTTTGTCTTCCAGAAACAAAAGTTCATAAAAACAAGTGTGTTGCCTCTTGAAAGTCACCTCACAGTGTGGTGGAGAAGCAGATCTTCATAAACTTTAGCTATGAGGTTTTTGAACTGGCTGTGATTGAGAGCATGCAAATAATATTCACAATTTCTAACACAGGCTTCATGACATGGTCCAAGTTCAGCTTCTGAGACACCAAGTGCCTTTGATGGATGATGCAGTGAAATATCCAAAAACCCTGGAAACAGTCGTCAGCATTACACAGCCCTACAAGGCCATTTGCAGATTCCAACATAGCTTGTGCACTGCCTGCGTGTATTGCTGTTTTTATAAATGCAAATTTGCCTTCTCAACAACAGCCATGAGTGTCTCTGTCCGTTCGATGCCAGCTTTTTAACGGCGCAATGTCAAGATCCATGTATAACTTGGTTGTCAATATATGATGTTGTCTGTTCAATTGTGTGCCATGACATCTGCAGGTCTAACACTAAACTCTTCAAATTGTCATTTTCTGGAGCGAGGATAGCCACAACATATCTGAGGAATGTTTTCACAAAATACAAAATAATGCCATTGTGACTGTCTCTGATTGCTCCATAAATCCCCCACCCAGGCCAAAAAAACCCACTGCACTTCTGACTGATGTTTCAATGTGTTTGCCTTGTGCTTGCGAAGTTCAACGCCTTTGGGAAGCTGCTAGACGATGTTAGCATGGAGTGAGGTGAAATGGCGCTCCAGGTTTGAAGCTTTGAGATGACAGTAAAGTCTGCCGTAACAAGCAAAAGAGTTTCCCATTTAGTTCCACAGAAAATACTATTTCTCCTATTCATTGAAAAATGTCCTGTGGTCCTCTTCATATTTGCACTCAGCTTTATGTTTTGCCATCCAGCCCCTATCTATATCATTTCATTTTCTTAAACAAGTCATTCTTTATTTATTATTTATAGTATCACCATTAGCTGTGTATTAAAGCAGTAAAGTACAACGCCATACTGTATATGCCACATATCTATACCATGAGATACTCTTCAATAAATCACTGTCTCACAACTGTATTACACTTAATTTACTTATATTTAATACGATTAAACCTGTACTTGTGTCACAGAGCTCTGGACTATTAACTTTTCCTCTCCAAGTTACATTTAATAAGGGCAAAGTGGGCGTCCCTTAGCGAAGACATGCCAGTGTTGCTGCAATTTCAGCTATTGTGATTTTAATTAGAGAAATTTGGCCGCTGTCGACATCATCAGGTCCTCTAATTTGTAAGCTACGCGAGTTGGCTGGGGATGACATGCCTACGTGCCAAAACTCAATCAGACAGACTCCTTAACCCCTCAGAGGAGACACTGTATTTGACTCAGCGTCTAGGCAAAGCACTCCACTGGAGGACTTATGAAACCAGAAAGTTCCTAAATGGCACCATGATGGCAAATAGTTGGGTGTTAATGACACTAATGTCATTAAGTGTTGTTAATGATATGTAGGTGTGGACTTACTGTAATCTCACATCATCAGTGTTCTGGAGACTAAAACTTTCAGCCTGATCTCCTGAAATTTCTTGAAATGAGCACATTGCCTTTAAGAATATTCCAGCCCGAAACACATTAGCACTATTTAAAATCTTGGACTGAGGATTTACATTGCATTTCTGGTAGAGTTTTGCTGTTTGATGTTGTATTTTTGTTATTCCACAGCTAACTAGCCAAAAATTAATCCATTGACATCACTGGGAGATATTCTCAGCACAGCTGCAATGGCGTTTACAGGGGGGGGAAAAAATCAACAATCTAAAATAGGAATGTTAGCTGTCAGGTTTTAATGTTAAGAGCTAAAAAGCAGGGGTTGACATGAAAAGCCCTTTGCATCAGTGTTAAATAAGCATACAGGGAGAAATCTGGCGAAGAGGAGGAAGAGCTGCTATTAAGCTCCATTGTTGTCGGGTTGTCTTGTGCAGCAGCTGCACTCTGAGTGTGTCGTGTTTGGCAATTCTGCCAACAGAAATCAGAATTACACCCGAAAACAACAAAACGGCATCCACAATGCAATTTAAGTCAAAATAGTGTAAACAGTGTTGATGTGTTTTAGGATGGAATTTTCCTTTAACATGAAAACATGTACTCTGTGCATGGACACTTAAAGAAACAGGATACGTTACCCTGCACGAAGGATAACATAGAGGAGATTTGATTTGAAATAGCTGGTGGTTTGAAAGGTGACAAGTGGGGAAAAGTGAATGTGTCGAGGTAAACTTCAGACAGGTAAAAATGCCCAATTCATGTTGTTGTCACACAAACCTTTAGCAATGGAGGAACTGTGTCTGCAACATTTGCATGGTGTGTCAGTGTTTTTCCCTTTTTCACAAAATTTTATAAGACTATGTTGTAAGCCACAATTGCATCCCTCAATAATGGTTGTTGTCGCTGGGTTTGCATAAAAAAATTCATGACTGTTCTTGCCTCTGGTCTATAATCGGCATAAATCTAACCACTTACAGCTCTGTTTGCTCACTCCATATGGTAGGGGGTCGGTCATCGACACAGGGGGGCCGTAGCGCTCCATGCCTGAGAGTGCCATCTCAGACGAGTGGCAAGCCTTCGCTACATGGACCACCTCCACTTTATTAGATTAGACTCTGGCCCTCCTAGGGTTTGTAATTGCATTTGCCTGTTGCTGTGTATTCAAGAATAGAATGGCCTCGGTCCCTGCAGCCCTCCCCTACCTGATTTCCCAGCTGCCTCAGGGGGGAGCAGACCAGTGCCAGCCCCAGGATAACAAGTCGTCATGACAACCAGGAGGCAAGTGGTGAGAGGAGCACGGAAAGGCCTAAGTCTGCCTCTCTCTTCCTCTCTCTCTCTCTCTCTCTCTCTCTCTCTCTCTCTCCCTCTCTCTCTCTCTCTCTCTCTCTCTCTCTCTCTCTCTCTCTCTCTCTCTGACTTTGCACTTTCTGTCCTGGTAGATTTCTTCTGTTTCTTTTGCTGATTCTTTCTGTCGATTAGGCAATCCACTTTGGCTCATATCTTTGCATGTCTTGTTCGTGTTCTAAGAGGGACAGAACAGCAGAAAATGTTCCTTTGTGCCGGGTCTCCCTGGGAGGGGGAAATGAAGGGCTGTGGAATGGGGACTCGTATTTCATCCTCTTCATAATTTATGGAGAGACTAGGTTGAGGAAGGGACAGTGTGCTAACATGGGGGATGCTTGTATGAGTCATAAGCAACTGGAGGGGGGTACAAATCGATGGTGACACATGTTTCTATCAGCTACAAAGTGGGAGCAGGGATGCCGCGCATTTGACGCTGTGTTCCCATTTTAAGCATTCGCAGATAAGCATTTGTTAAGTGTCATTAGGTTTCAGTGGCGCTTTGTGGCAGTGGTTAGTGGTTTGTCAAGGCCTGTTTGAGGCTACCCATGCCAGTCTGCTGTGCTTGTTAGAGTTCTGGAAACTAGCGTGCTAACAACTGTGGCGTACAAACACAACCGGTGCGTCTTAGCGGATCTTGAAAATCCCAGGTGTTCGGGGTTTCTCGCTGGAGAACTCGACCTCCTCTAGGCCACCCCGCTGTGCTCACTTTAGTGAGACAGCAAGCTTTGTATCATGTGGGACAATGGCATTCTTTTGAACTGGGAACTGCTCCGGCCGGGGGTAGTATATCATGAAGCACAACCTGTCTGCTAATCACAAATTACAGCCACCCTCTCCTCTAGCCCTGATCCAGCTCTCTCCACGGGGAAGCCAGGGCCAAGGAGAAGAATACTCGCTCCTGCCAAGTCCCTCCAGTCCCCACTACAAGGTGCTTATAAATCGGCATCCTCGCAGATAGGTCAAGGTTTTGATTTGGTCGTGACCTGAGTTCATAAATCTGGATGATGTAGGGGCCTTGGTTAAAAGGCTGCTGGATCAAGTCTCAAATGGGACGCTCCCCCCCACCCACCCTGCACCACCTTGCCTTTTTTGTCTCTTTCCCTCTCTCTCTTTCTCTTTCTCCCAACCTCATGTCCCCTTCTCAGTCCCTGCTGCAGTCTCAAGTCCCCGGAGCCTCCATAACAGGCAGGGAGAGAGAGAGCGAGAGAGAGATGGCGAGGGGGTGAAACAGGCAATCGATAAATCAATATGTTTTGCGCCACTAAGCTAGGGTAAGCTCACTCTCACACAGTTGTGCGTGCACATATACACACACATACACACACACTTAACCCCCCCAGCAAATTACTTTCAATACACATACGTAGAGAGGCAGTTGCTCACACACTCATACAGATACACACACACACAAACAGCGGCCCAGGACAGAATGTCCCTTGCCAAAAGACATTTTGTTGTTTTAGGGACTTTCTTTTTTTCTCATTCTATTTCCTGTTTTGGATCATTAAGCCATTGATTTTTGTTTCAGCGGGTAAGTGGTGGTGGGGACCCCCTGGGAGCTGACTGAAAACCCCAACAGAGTGGCCCCAGCAGGAGTTTCTCTAGTTGTGACAGGTCGCTCCCAGGGGCCAGCAGGCCCTCTTAACTCCATGGGGGGAGAAACTATCGCCTGGAATCAGTCATTCTGCCTCAGCAGTCCCAGACACATCCACATAATAGTATGCACTTGGATACCCATAGATTTGGTCTGGCTGAATCCCCTCACGTCCACGGGAAGTACAAACTTGCACATTTACTTATAGATTTGGATTCTGGTCTGGGAAGAAATTCTTTTTCACTCCTGTTCCGAGGTGTACAATTAGTCAGCTCCCTTCAAGGATTTTAAAGGATGTAAAAACTTGGCTGGAGCATCTGCTTCGCTATTTCTGTGTCCAATATTTTTAGGTCTGTGGGGGCAGTGAGGGTAGAGGAGAGAGCTGGAGAGATACAGTGAGATACAGTAGCAACCCAGGCAGACCAAGATTCAGTTGGCCAATGGCCAGCAAGATATTACAATCAGATATATGGTAACACAGATGGATGCACTCAGCGTAAAGAGGCTGACATATTGGCCAGCGCTGTCATAAGAATGACATAATACCTATCCTGACAGGTAATGAAAATAAAGACTGCTTCACCACAGAGTTGCATAAGCACTTTAACTTTAGCTCATGCAACGTAAAACATTACCCCTGACATATGGGATATCCCAAGGGAAGTTTTCAGAGTGGTTGGATGTTGATGTGGAGGTCTGACCATTGCAGTTGGTGCCCTCACATAATGTAGATGCAACACCGATTCCAACACTCTCAGCCGAAGCATCCTGCTGTATGGTGGCTCCTTGATGAGGAGATATTAAGTTTCCACATTTCATCAAAAAGCATCTCAGTGATCCACACTGAATGTTGTTTGCCTGACAAAATGCAAACAATATCTCCAGCCTGACAACTGCATTTTTTTAACTCCTCAAATTGTCTTTGCAAATTGATGTAAAGCAATCGGTCACTGGTCACTAAGGGCTGCAAGCTGGAAACCGTTGTTGTCCTTAAGCAAAACTAAATCTTGTGGGTTATTTGTCACAAAGACAAGCACAAATGGAGAAATGTCAAGGACTAGAGATGAGAACCCGAAAAGAACATACTTGGTGTCATTATTGGATTTGTACTTCAGCATCATGTCTTACCCCGTGCCGTGGTGGTTTATTGGGAGCACTATTTATTTATCTATTTCTGTCCCTTTTGGGAGCATTTACACATGGATTTTTACATTGTTAAGCACAAGCTGGATAAAACTCAAATTCATTTGAGTCATTTATTGCCAGTTGTAAACGGTGGTCTGTTCCACAAGATGAGATAAATACAACAAACTGCCCCATTTTGGCAATAATCCTGCAATGCAAAGCATAGGACTGAAATTTGCTGCCAGGGGAGCAGGACATGTGGTATGAGAACAGCAGCTCTGCCCAAAAGCACAACTATCCAATCTTGCATTGGGCAATGGTTAACCTGACTGACTGCTGGGAAATCTTGAGACATAATGACATTGTGAGTCTTCGTGGTTTACTTAGACTCTTGAATCATGCTGGAACACAACAATTGACCGGACTGGATCGCAGGCTGTTGAAAATGGACCAAGTAACTGTGACATCACATGTTTATGCCAGCCTGTTTGAAGCTTGGGAATGAGGATGCTGACATTTTCAACCTAGAATTTGCACAGTAGAGTAAAAGCATGGTGTTGATGGAGCCTGCAGGAAAAGCCAGGTTTAATTGCCTTAAATTGTCATAGATCATTTTTACACATAGCCTGAAGCTACTAAAGATAGTATTATTAATGTTTACATGTACTGAAATACCTGCATAATGGGATAATTACATCAAAAAGTCACAATAAACAGGAACATCATAGCAAAGAAAGTAGCTCTTTTCACTATAACTTCTTATAGGGAAAAAAAATATATTGAGGCAATATTTCTACATAGAAGACTGGCTTCAGTTTCACTGAATGCTCTCCAACCAGCCAGGAGTGTGATTAAGAAACCCAGGACTTCTGCATTGACTGAAAGAGCCAGGGTCATTTTTGTCCACCTCGTTTGGATGCGCAAATTGTAAAATCTGCACACATTACGACTGGATATTCAAAACTAGATCTGGAAGTGGTGAGGCCGGTATTATGATCTGAATCAGTATGGACATGATCCCAACCAATGCACATACAATTTCTGTAAAAAGAGGAAGAGCAAGAAAAAGTAATACAGACACAGGTTTAAATAGCCACTGCCACAGGAAGCCTGTATCAGCCATTCCCATGTGGCCATACACTGATTTGATCTCATAAAACCCAATTTTCGGAATCAGATCGCAAAAATAGCCAATAGCTAATGTCACAATTCTTTTGAGTGTGATTATGTCTGCAGTATGTAGGTCATATCCAGCACAGCCTGTACCTTTTAATGGATGCAGCGTGTGACAATAATAATAAAAGTGATAATAATAATATAAAAATAGAAGCACACTGGCAGAGAAAACAAGTTATTTCTCTAGCAGTGGTTATCCTGGCTTTTTCCTCTTCACTCCCACTTCCTCATTCATGTCTTCCTCCCTCCTCTTCCCTCTCCCCTCATGTGCCAAAAGAGAGGTAGCTGGAGATAGTTTACAGGTTCAATTTGAAGGAATTTTTCCTCCATTAATAATGAAATGGAGCTCCCTTCCTCCCTCTCTCCTCTTCTCATTTCCCTATGGAACAAACCTGCTGCTTCTCTGTCTGGTGCTGCTTAACTCTCTAATCTCCCCCTCCCTCTCTCCTCTCTCTCTCTCTCTCTCTCTCTCTCTCTCTCTCACTCACTCACTCTTGCTCAGTCTGCTCTCCTTGTGCTAAACTCTCATTTTTGCAGAAGAAAAACAGAGGTATGGACAAATGAACCAGAGGTAAATTAAATAAATGAAGGTCAGAGAGTGACAGAAGCGAGAGAGGGAGAGAGTGAAAGAGAGAGAGAGAGAGATAGTGTTGATTGACCCACACAGTAATAGCGAGTCAGATGAGAAATGATTGAGTTGGTGTGGGCTGATTTTGAATATGTGTGTCAAGTGTGAGTGTGTGTATCAGTCTTAATGCAGTGCGTGGCACAGACTGCTGTCTGTCACACAGTTTCACCTCCACTCAGAAAACCAAATAGGAGCCTTGTTGCAATTTCATTTTCAGCACCACATTCACTTTCCAAGCCACAATTTTCCCCGTGTCTTCCTTTTTTGCTTTGTTCTCTTGGCCTTTTCTTCACAGGGAGTAACAGCATTGGGGAGGGAGTGAGCTTTTGAAATGATTCTAGCGTGCAGGGATGAGGAGAATAGCTGCGTCAGTGGCTGGTGTTCGTTCATTAAAGAGGCCCCTTGTTAGACCATTGAATAGTTGAAGAGTGTCATGGCGGAATAAAGGAATGAATGAGAGTGATAAAAGGCGAAGATGAGAAATAGATTGACGTGCGGGCCGCCGCGTCCTTCACACTCAGCAGAGATGGGGGATTCTCCCTCACTGCTCTGTGTGTGTTTTCTTGTTTACTAACAGGGTGCGTGCCTGCGTGTGTGACTCTGTTAAGCAGGCTGGGACATGCGTACATGAATCCTCGCATGTGTGTGTACCGCTGCGTGCGTTCAACCATGTGTGCTTGCATATTTTTGACTCTGAGTGTGTGTGGGAGTGAGAGAACATTCACAGCGCCCACCTGGGCTCTAGCTGGGAGCCAATAGAGCTGTCTTACTGAAAAACTCCCTGTTGTTTCTTTGGCGGAGCCTAACAGGCAGATTTGGCTGTATTGCTCCCTTCCTCCTCCTCTGTTACTCCTCTCTTCTCTCTCCTCTGCTCTCCTGTCTTCTCCTCTCCTCCTCCCCTCTTCCCTTCCGTCTCATCATTTCCATTCTATATTTAATCAGACGGGGAGTGTGGGTTTGGTGATTTTTTCGCTGGGAAATTCATAAGCAAGTCTCCATGAAATGGCCTCACATGACTTCTACTTCCTGTAAAACACAGTGGTTTAAAGGAATGCTCCAGCGTTTTGAGCAAAATAGCCTTTTTCCAACGTACCTGAGACAAGATGTTTGATACTATTTTCACCTCTGTATGTTCAGTGGTTTGGTTCATATAGGTAGCATTTCGAGTCTATGGGAGTCATTGGCCTGGCTTCATCAAAGTGAAAAAATAAACCTCACGGCAACTCCGAAGCTGTTATATAAATACACATCTTGGAATTTTTTTAAAAAACGAGTCATTTAAGGAGAAGTTAGATGGTGGATAAACCGCTAAACAGATTTATCCTTCCATCTATCGCAGTGATCCGAGCACCGCTGACGAAATAGGCAGATCCAGGAAAAATGAACTTTTCCTAAAACATGTCTTGTTCTTTTTTTTTTTTTTTTTTTTTAATTCCAATATGTGTATTTCAAATACACACGATACACTGTGTAAATAAGACAGCCTCAGAGTTGCTGTAGGGTTTACCTTTATGGAGCTAGGCTAATGACTCTCATAGACCTTAAGCCTTTATGCTAAGCTAACATGAAGAGCTACCCATAGGAATCTTGTCTCAGTGGCATATTCCTCCAAATAGTGACATCATCCTGCACTAGTGGGTGCAAATTAAAATATCAGCCAATAAAATGTTCACAAATCTTTAAACATCCTCTCTTATCCACCTATCCCTTCAAATAAAATTGTGTTTCCCTTCCAAACTGATTTGGTTTGCTCCTCCTGTTTCAACGGGAAATACATCAAGTCAAGAAAGTGAGAGTCCATTCCATGGGGTCTTTAAAAGAAAATAAATGCGCCTGAAGCCTGAAATATTCCATGTCTGTGTGAAAGTGACTCTTCAGCATTCTGTCCACACAGCTGGGCCAACTGAGGAAGAGAGCTCTTGTGTGTTTGAATTTGTTTTGGTGTGTGTACGTGTGTGTGTGTGTGGCTGAGAGAGAGGGAGAGAGGGGGGAGTTGGCAGGAGTTGATCTCTCATCTGTCCAGCTCTCTCCTCCTCACCTCCTGTCACTCCAGAGCAGCGCAAAGTTTGGAGGGAGAGAGTAGAGGAGTAGAGGTTATGCATTACGTAATAGCCCCTGCAGGCTTTTAGTTAGCCATTACAGACATGCATGACACCTCTGTGCTACTTTCCTCCTCCCTCTCTCCCCTCCTCACTGTCTCTTTCTCTCTGTTTGCAACACTCTCTCTTCCATGATGCCCCCACCTCTTTCTCACTCTCTCGACTGTTAGTTACTTCTCTACTTTTCTAACCTCTCACTCTGCTTTTTCTTTCTTTTTAGTATATATAGAACTTTTAAAACTCTATCTCAGTCTCTCTTTCTCTTTCTCTCTCTCTCTCTCTCTCCTTTTTTCTCTTTTCGATGCAAGGGCATGCTATGGCGAGTGACAGCCCATTACAGCACCATCTCCTCACCCCCTAACCTCATGAGACAGAGACAAGTGTAGGACAATTTGTGTGAGGGTGCATGTGAGTGTGAGTGTGTGTGCATGTGTGTGTACATGTGCCTGTGTGTGAATGTATATATATGTATGTGCGTGTGAACATACTAAAGTGCTTCATTTTCTTGATGAGTATAACTGCAGTTTTACGCTCCAGTGTTTGTGTATATTTTTGTGTGGTGGCAGTGTGAGATATTTCATATGTATGTGCACATCTCTCTCTCTCTCTCTCTCTCTCTCTCTCTCTCTCTCTCTCTCTCTCTCTCTCTCTCTCTCTCTCTCTCACTAACACTCTCTCACACATACACAGAGAGAGACTCAAAGCCCAGCAATATGTGGCTCATGAATACTCCTGCAGCAATTACGGAAAACCCGCTCATCGTCTATGCAGCGCGGTGACGGCTAGAGAAAGGACAAAAGTTGTGGGGGGATGAGCAAGAAAAGTATTCTGCCCAGTTCAGAATGTGACAGCTTTTGAACTTGTTTTTCATTTTTTTATTCATTAGATAAGTGAAAAGCAAAAATCCAGTGATGGCATGCCAGTAGCAGCCATGATTTATGTCCACCTCTGGAAAGAGAAAAGTAGAATTTATGGCTTTCTCGTCTGGCCTAATCTTCACTATATGCTGCACAGCTCAGGCGATGCAGTAAGTTTAGAGAGGAAAGAGAGAGAGGGAGAGAGAGAGAGAGAGAGAGAGGCTGAAAAATGTCCTCTACACTCTTTCTGGTTAGCTCTCTTTTTTCTTTCTCTCTCTCACTTACTAACCAACTCTATCACATTCTCGGCTTTTTTTTTTTTTTTTTTTTCATCACCCACAAAAGGCACATACATGGGTGTGCACAGACACACATTTTTGGCAGTTTTGGCACACACACTCAGAGCTTAAACACATGCACGCACATATGCAGCCACATCTCATCACACATATGCAGGTATACTGCGCACATGAACGCACAGAGAGAGGCATACACTTACAGCCGCTCAGTCCCTCCTCACGACACCTTCACTTTTCCCTTGCACCAATTTTCTCACATTTCTTTATTATCTCTGTCTTCGCCTCTTTCTTTCTCCCACTGCCTCGCTCCGCACCTCCGCCCTCAACCGCCTCCACGTATAGATCCTTTCTTTTTATAGTTGAAGCTATAGTCCCCATGGCAACATCAGAGTTGTTGATTGCTGAGGTGCTGTACGTCTAATTATGTAACTTTCGCGAAGGGATGTGCGTGCGCCGTGTGTGTGTGTGTGTGTGTGTGTGTGCGTGTGTGTGTTTGTTTGTGTGTGTGTGTGCGTGCACTGTAGCCTATTTGTTTCTCACTCCAGCACTGTCCTTCATTAGCAACGCCTCTGTTTTTTTTTTCATGGATCAAGTCGTGATGTGATACTGGTAATCACTCTATGTTCAAGGCTTGAGAAGGAGATTTTTTTTTTTTTTTTTTTTTTTTTTTTTACTGTCGCCTGCAATGCTTTGTCACATGCAGCGAAATGAAATGAAAGTGGCAAGCACATGCTAAATGGAATGTGAGATATATATATAAATTTGTCTGCGTGATTCTGTGTATGTGAGTGATGGAGGAAGCTTGCACATCTGTCTTGTGATTGTGTATGCGTTTGTGTGTGCATGTCATTTGCACATGCGGGTGAAGTGTGTGAGGTTATAGTGTGTGTACAAGTGCATACGCATGTTGCAGGCGGGCATGTTTGCACAGGCTATAACAGGTTTTGACGGGGTAAAATCATGTGGAGGTGCAGGCGGTGTACTATTTATATCTCGTTATGGTGTGACAACAGAATTCTCAACCGTTGATTTCTATTAAAGTATAGAAAGCGTAAACGGCGTCTCACTCTACACTGATTCTTATCCAGGTAGAGCACTGAAAAGATGCAGATAAAATAAAACATGCAGTAACTTACTGTGAAATACCCATGATTTCACACTTACACTCCTTTACCGTATTTTATGTATCACACATTCCTAAAGAAGGAAAAAAAAAACAAATAAAACAAAAAAAGGAAGAGCAATATGAAAAAGTCGAGCAAGAACAAAGAGGACAAAAAAGAAGAACACTGCCATTTGCATCTCAACTTCTCATTCAAAACTGGTCGAAAGCCCTCCCACTACTGTAAGTGTTCAGATTGCTTGCCAGGGAAAAGGAGAAAAGCGAGAGAGCTTACTTCCAAACAGGAGGAGATAAAGAAGAGGTGGGCTGGTGTGAAATGGATCAAACAATGGATGTGAGAAAAGGATTGCTGTTCTCAACCCATCGCAGGCAAAAGAGGAAGGAGTGGAGGAGGAGTGGGTGTGTGTGATAACTTGCAATTTTGAAAACGTTTTGTAACTAGTTTTCGACAACAGTAGGTCTCATTTTAAAAGTTATAGGAAGTATTCCAAGAGCTCTAAATTCAGTAATGTTAAAGCAAGAGAAAGGGAGATAAAGAGGAAAGATAAAAGCATTGAGATAAAGAAAGATAAAGAAGAAAGACGATTAAGTCAATTTAAAGAAAGCGGGAATCAGGTGTTTCCTGTGTGTGTTTGTGTCTGTCATTCTCTGTTTTCATGTAAATGCCCCGTTCAGTATGTGAAAGCCATGTTGATGAAAGAATCAGTGATGATCAGAGTGCTGGACAGGCAGGGCTGCCTCCTTTTGTGATCTTTGTGTGTTTCACTTTCATCAGGTTTGGTGGAGACACAGTGATCTCACTAGACACTACTGGGACAGCAGCACCACAGAGCAAGCAGTAGCATATACAAACAGGCTGAAAAAGATAGCGACTGCATTCCTACGCAGTTGCTGTGAACCCAATTTTAGGGTTAAGTTAGGTATAGTCTTTCATATTGAATTTGCATCTGATTGTTTCAGGGCGTAGAGTGTTTTTTAAGTTGGCTGTAGCACAGTTTAACAAACTACTTTTGCCGTTCACATAGCTTGATAACAGTTATCCAGCCTTCACATCAGTGCAATTATTTCCCATGCAACTTTGAAAAAGCACACACAGATAAAGAAGCAAAAGAGAAATGTGTGCAAGAAGTATGTGTGTAGGCTTGAGCCCTTTGTGTGTGTGTGTGTGTGTTTGTGTGTATGCATTAGCAGTGTTATAGCCCTGTGTGCTGGCCTTGATACGTCTAGGTTTCACAGTGTCTCTCACATGTGTACAGCATGTGCTTGTGCCCTGGCCATCACTTATCCAACCAGAAACAGAAAAAAACGTGCGCAGAAAGCTTTTAAAATTGCCACAGTCAAATACATTTCCACAGCAAATCAGACTGTAACAAGCCTTTACAAACATTTGGCATGGATGTTTATTGTTAGGACTAAGTTTTGGCCCAGCACTTCATCATCTCACAACGTTTCAAACATAAGGAAATATTGATAAATGAGGGCCAATGTCTCATTACCCATAATGCACACTGCAACCATATCATCGTTCTACTAGCCACCGCAGTGCTGCAGCGTAACAGCCAGAAAAAGCACAGGCTGTGCCAATTCATAATTCATCTGGATGCTTTTTTATTTAGTATTTATTTTGCTCCTGCCCGCCATGAGTGACTGCAGCGTGCCACTCACTCCCAGCCCAAACAACTTGGACAAGCCACCATGTTCTCAAAGAATATTCGCCTCTTCCTTGACCTGCCGTGAAAGACACCGACCGTCTCTGTGTGTCTGCGAGGAGGAGAAGCGATAGTGGAGGAAAAGAGATTTGGGTTTTTTGCTTTATGGCAATGTTAGTCTCACACTCATAGAAATTGATCTCTCCACACTATGTTTCACTTTAACATCAGTAGAAAGAGATTTGGCATTAGCTGTATGTCAAGATGAACTACAGGGGAGAAAAACATCCAGTGAGATGTGTACTGTAGAAGTTGATGGAGGTTTTCTTCAATCACAGTAACCCAGGACTGAAGAAGTGCCGGTCTTATGAGAGAGAGAAGCCCTCTTGGGACACAGCAGAGCGAGGATGAGGTAGACAAGGGGAAAGCAGCCTAAGTGCCCAGATGAAGTGATGGGAGTGAAACACAAAGGGGATTTGTCCATCCATCAGCTCTGGAGTGCATATCGACACCACTATACCTCCTTGAAAGTTGTTGTCAGTTACTTGGTGCTGAAATACTGTCATTCCGATGCCATGCTCCAGAAAATTGGAACAGCTATATAATGGCTAACGAGCAGGTGGGGAATAATAAGCTTTGAAGTTGGCATAACTGTGTTAATGAAATGAGTAATAAGTCTGCGTATCAATATAACATCATCATTTTTGCAGCAGGTTGCCCTCTTTGTGACACCTCACATGGAGAACTGCATTAAGTATCTGCTCAAATATTTCTAGTTATTGCAGCTAAGCATGTCATTTAGCTTTTCTTTCTTTTTTTTTTTCTCCATACAAGGGCCCAGTTTCCCAAAAGCATTTCAGGGTTATAACCATATTTGTTCAGCTAATGTTTCCACTGGCATGCTTCCATCCCAAGATGATTGTAGTGCATGCTGCGATACTTGGGGAGAGCAGGTCCAGGTCGAGTGCCAGTGGTTCATTTGACAGTATGAGTAAAGGCCTATTTGGTTACACTTAGACCAAGTGATATGGGCTCCTGCACAGTGTCCTCAACATGTGGAAGCTCTCTCCCCTTCAAATGTTTGCTGTCATGTTCTGGCAAGAAAGAGTAAATTCATGTATATGGATGACAGTGAAGTACACTGTTGAACATTGAGCACAAAATAACCCAAATACCTCAGCATTCAAAGGGGACAGAGACAGACCAAAAGAGATTGGATGGAAAAGGGAAAAAAGCGCTCGGCAGCAGAATGTAAAATAGACTGAATTTTGACAATAGTAGTGGAGGAATATTATGAAGGCAGCCTTCCTTGCTTCCCTGAGAGAGTTTCATGGAGTGCTTTCTCACTGTGATAATGAAATGACCTGGCCTGCACTGTTCCACTCTCTCTCTCAAAAACACATCCGCTCGGCTAGGGTGAAAATGAGAAAATCCTACCTCCTCTCCTGAGTTTGGTAAAGCGTACTTTCAATATTCTTTCTTCACAGACAATGATGGGAGTGTGAGTGAGTGTGAATGTATTTCATGTGTGTGTGTGTGTGTGTGTGTGTGTGTGTGTGTGCATGCATGCGTTCGTGCGTGCGTGCATGCGTGCGTGCGTGTATGTGTGTGTGTGTGTGTATGTGCCGGCATATGCCTCCATGCATATTTTCTGCATGCATGCATGTATTGGTTTATATGTGTATGGTTTTGAACACTGCGCCGGTATTTGGTTTCAAACAACTTGTAATATACTATATTTGAAGCACATTTGACATAACAAGGTACTGTACAGAAATTCAGTAGATATAAATCCCATACAGTTGTCATCATAACATTGTTTTTGTAACTTCATTTTTGTGGCTCGCACACTGAGTGAAATCAATACCAGAAACCGCAAAACTACTTCTAACTCAGATCAAGGGCTTCAATTTTGTCCCATTTCAAGGTGGAATCCAATATAACAAAATATAGTCTCAAACTGTTTTGGGCTAATCTTGTGGGCCTTGCTAGACACCCAGGCCTTACTAGAATGACTCAGAAGAATGACTCACCAGTTTGGAATAGCACTGACTGCATGCAGCCCATGTATTCCCTCAGCTTCTAGTTAGCAGGGAATCTATGGCAGCACTGAGGCAGAGCGCATTGTCATTGAGTTACATAATCAACAGAGAAGTGTGGCAAGAGTGTGTGCCTGTGTGTGTAGCTGCAGTTCTCTCCAAGCTGTCGATCATGTGGTATACCAAGGCCATCTAAAACAAGGCTGCTGAGGTGGACTTTCAGCAACAATGGAGCTTAGCCCGTGCTTGTGCGTGCAAATGTCTGTGCACGTACCGTATGTGTGTGTGTGTGTGTGTGTGTGTGTGTGTCTGTGAGTGCTGTGTGTGCTTCTGAAGGCATATGTGTGGGAGACTAGGTCGCTGCATTTACAAGGCTGTGGAGAAAAAGCACACTACTGCCAAGTGTGCATATTGAGGGATGAGCCAAGTTACTGCATGTGTTTTCTCACAAGTATGCAGTTGCATAGCCACTGTGACTGTATATATTTATTTAACCGGTTGCGTGTTCTCATGCTCGCTTGGATGCTTAGACCTACCTATTTGTTTCCTTTTGTATGTAAGCACATGTGGGGTGCATATGTGTGTGTGCACAGGCGTGGATATCCGGATGGCTTACTTATTTGTGTCCATTTGTGCGTGCATATGTGTTTGTTTGTGCGTGTATGCCTATTTGCATGTGTGCTTATCTGTGCCTTTTTGTGGAGATGGAGACGGTCTAGTTTCTCAGGGAAGAGCATTTACTGGTGCTGGGCTTTCAGAGCTAGCTGCACTGACTGAGTGTGTTATAGGTTTCTGCTGCTCAATGCTGCCATCTAGCTTTGGCCAGCACCACCTCAGACATCCTAGGGGAGCTATCCATGGTAGTCTGCGTCTGGTTTTAACAACTGTTCTGGGATCAGATGTCCAGTGGGCCGGCGCTAACTTACCACATTACGAGCAGGACGATAAAACTGACCTTGAAGCAGTTTATGGGCTTGTGATAATGGAAACTACCGATAGAGAGCCTATGATACTCCACTCAGGCTCTCAGTGACACAGAAACCAATGTTTTAATCACTTAACATTAATGTGAACTGCATCTAACAATTTATGAGCAGTCATTTTCCCCTCTGTTTAAATGGCAATGATGACAGAAGAGATGGTTGACCCACACATAGACTATGAAGCCTCTTTATAGTGTGATAGACCTTTACACATGAAATCCTCAAGAATCATAATTTTCTGATAGATTTCAATTTTTTTTAAAGAAATGTTTTTGTTTGTTGTTTTTTTTCAAGACAAAGTTATTCACCTTCCAGTCAAAGAACTCTCAGGATATAGTGTCAGTGCAGAGCGAAATTAAAACCCAAGAAAATCACACATACCCATAATTCAGTGCTATAAACTGTGCAGGTTAACACCGGCACTGGCATATAAAACCACAAGAGGTGGAACACAATTAGGTCAGATTGAGGCCAGACCATTTGTATGGGTCAGGGTAAAAGTGCTCATATGTATGCAGGCTTATAGGCCCCCTGGGAGCATTGGGCTGACCTTGTCCCATGCTCTGATCTATGTCCTCATCTACCCTTCTTTCCTCTCTCTCTCTCTCCCTCTCTCTCTCTCTCTCTCTTTCCTATCCGCTTCCTTTTTACCACCACATTTCTCTGTGCACTGCCGTTTTTCACTCCTCTTTTCTGTCTCAATCCCCCTTTTTAATCAGTTTCTCTTCTCTCTCACCCTGCT
Organism: Myripristis murdjan; assembly: GCF_902150065.1. Taxonomy (NCBI): domain Eukaryota; kingdom Metazoa; phylum Chordata; class Actinopteri; order Holocentriformes; family Holocentridae; genus Myripristis; species Myripristis murdjan. Next base: position 25,144,461 of record NC_043984.1, read on the forward strand.
GAGTTTCACCCTCTCTGTTCTTGCTCTCTCACTTTCCTATCTCACCCTTTTTTTCTACCACTTTAACTTCCCCCTCCACTCTGCCTTTTACTTTTTACTAATTTCTTTAACTCCCTCTTTTTCCACTGCCTATTATTTTTACCCCCTCTCGTTCTCTTTCCATATCAACAGCCAGTGTGATAAATAATGCATCACAATACATTAAAAACATTAGTGGGGCTCTCTTGGCTGTCTAAGACAGGGAGAAGTGTAGGGAGAGGAAGGAGGGGGTAACTCCATCTTAAATGCATGTTTTGGAGAATGAATTGATTTTGCAGTAGCCGTGGAAGAGTGTGAGAGAGGGTGAAGGTCCCAGTATCCCCTGTGTTTGCATAATGGCATTGCGTCTTCAAATCCAAATGTTTTGTTTTTATAGCATTATATTCATCTGAAAGCTATCTGACTCATAAAGAGGATGACTTTATGAGCTAAATCAAAAGAAAACACTTTATGACATTAAACAAAACACTTATGCTCCATCACACAGGGCCCTGACCTTTCCCTCCTCCCCATTTCATCCTCCTCTGCTTCTGTCCTCTCCCCTCTTTGGGCATCTTACCTCATCTCCTTGATCTCCTGTTTTCTCCTCTTCTCCTGTCTCCCTCTCTACTCTACTCTCTCCTTCTCCTCCTCGTCCTCCTCTTCCCTTTCCCCCTCCTCCCCTCCTCCATTCCTCCTGGCAGCGTGGCGATTGGCATTATTAAAAATTGATTGGCGGCGAGCGTTTAGCAGGGTGGCGAGGTGGGGAGGGAGGGTTTGACAGGCAGGAGTGAAATGAAAGCAGGGCCTCAGCGGACACACTGTGGAAAGGTCTCACTGGGGGGACAGGCCAGGATGTGTGTTTGAGCGTGTGTGTGTGTGTTTGAAACGTCACGCATGATGCTATGTGGATACTCAGAATGTGTGTTGATTTTGGTGTGTGTATGTGTACAGGAGAAGGAGCTGTTTGTGTTTATCCAATATGTATATGTCACATACCTGTCAACTTTACGCTGCGAAAAAAGAGAGATTTTCTCAGGAACTGGCTTGTTGCCTGTCCTCGGTGCCCCCCACCCCCATATAGGCTCATCCAACACCGCAGATGAACAGACGAAAATAAATAAACAGACAAAAAACTGAAGAACTGAACTGAAATTAGTTAATGCATCTTAATTTTATGTGGTAGCTGACCATAACTTTTAATACCAACATAGCATGAGCATACTACATAATGTCCAAAATAATATTAGAAAAATATTTATCTCAGTTTACATGGTAAAATATTGCCTTCTCCTCATACCAAGTACACACACTGCTAGCAAACAAGTGTGAGAGTGAATTGACATGAGTTTTCTCATATATTTATTGCGTCATACGAACATGTGCAGAAGAGCTCTGCAAAACGGTGAAATAAAAATATCCAACATCTCAAATGTACAATATGCCGCATACATTTTCATTGTGGGTCAACTGGTTTTCAAGTGATTTTGATGATGACATTTGATGTAGGTCGCCAGGAACTAACTGGATTCAAAATGTTTGCCAGAGGACAGGTCACTAAGGGGAGAAGGGGTTAAAAAAAAAGGGACAGGTGTGATGTCATGACCCTGAGTATACCAAATCCTCTGTACATGTAACACATGACAATGCCACACTCCTGCATGCACAGGCAGGCACAGGAAGGAGACACACTCAGGCTCTGTTGTCCTAGAGTTACCTCTGTCAGCCTCCTTCCATCCCTCTCTCTATCCTCCTCCTCATCCTTCTCCTTATCCCTCTTTCCAGCCCTTCTCTCGCCTTTCATCTCAGATCAAATAATATTTCCCCCCCATATTCCCAACCAGCTATTCCCCCAATGGCTATAAGCGTTACAGCTTTTGAGATTTTCTAGACACTTTACCAGCAAATTTGGCTCAGTGAATTTTGGAAAGTTTTTTCGGGTAAAAGCATGTGCCGTGCCATGAGCAGATGATGCTAACCTCTTTCTCTTTGTCTCTTGTTTTTTTTCTCCCTTCTCTCTCCTCTTCTTGCTGTTCTGTTATTTCTCTGGCTTCCCTCTCTTTTCACTTCCCTCTCTCTCTCTCCTTCTGTCTCACTATCACAGATGAACAGACCTATCCAGGTGAAGCCAGCAGACAGTGAGAGTCGAGGAGGTATGCCGGTTTTACTTCCTTCAATCCCTATGTCCTTCCTTACTGCCTCCCTTATTTCCTTCCTCCTTCCATTGTTCCAGTCCTATAAACATTCTGCCTGTGTGTATCAGCCTCACCATTATCTGTCCCATTAGACGATGCCCTGTACCTCGACGCAGGCTGACAGCACGGCCTTGCTGGACCCTCCAGTATTCAGAACACATTATATAAACGGCGTGTTTCCTCAGCAATGTTGGCCAGCACTGCCTCTAGCTCCTTTCTTGGAGTTTCATCATACGCGCACATGCATGTGCATGCACACACAGTCTGGATACACACAAACACACGTGCTGTCGTGCCTTAGGGGAGGACTCATCACTTATTTCTGTCAAAGATTTTTAGCAGCGCTGCGCAACAATGACAAAAATTCCCATTTGACTAATATCACAAGGATGTGTCAACAAAATCAATTGTGGGCTCAAATGAATCTATGGACTGCACTGAAATGAGAGTGGAAGTCCAATAGTCTGGTGTTTGTGTGTGTGTGTGTGTGTGTGTGTGTGTGTGTGTGCGCGCGCATGGTACTTCTATATTGACAGCTACGATAGGGTGAGGCACATTTTCTGTGTCTAGACTTTTAGTGACTGGCTCTTGACATGAGTCAATAAACTGTACAGGGGAGGATTGATGCGGTTTGACTGATTTTGACTGTAGTGTTTGAAACTTTGCAATTGTTAATACAATGAGCACCGGAGAGATTATTCAATGAGAGTAAGGGGGGACACAGAGAGAGAGGGAGATAAGTGAAAAAGAGGAAATAGAGCATGCAAGGAGTTGAAGGTTGATATGGAAGAGAGGCATACGGACCGAGAGAGAAAGTCAAGGAAGGAGAGAGAGAAAGAGAGATTGCAAGGCTTCCTCCTCTGTTTAGTTTGGTCATTCTCTAAGTATGATTGATGGAGCTGGAGGGAACAGAGGCAAGCACTCACAGTAGGGAGAGGAAAGGCAGGGCAATGCAGGACTTTGATACCTCCGTCTGTTTGTGGGTCTATGTCTTCAGCCCACTTGTGTCCTCCCTATCCTTGCCCTTATCTCTTTCTTCTCTCTACCCCCCTTCTTTCCCAAACTTTGTTTCCGTCCTGCATGTGTCCTTCCTTTGTCCTTCTCCCTCTGCCTTAGTTTTTACTCTCAGATGTGAATGCAAAGTTAGACTTTGTACTGCTAAACTGTAACACAGCTATTGTGAAAAGAATAACGGCGGGGCAAAAATCTAAAATGTATCCCTATAGCATGAGTAAGTTAAGCGTCGATTGTTTTTTAGTATTCTTTCTTAAGAGCTCGTGCCTTCTAAATATTGTAGTAGAGGGATATCAAGAAAGGTCATGTACTGGTCAAGGTGTGTGTGTGTGTGTGTGAGTGAGTGAGAGAGAGCGAGAGAGAGAGAGAGAGAGAGAGAGAGAGAGCAGTTTTAGCAGTCTTTGAGACTGGCCCTTCTTGGTGTGAAGGGATTTGATCTCTAGCTGAATATGTTTGTGTGTGTGTGTGTGTGTGTTGTGTTAGTCCTTTCCCAAAGAGAGATGTAATGTTTATCGGTGCCTTCTCTGGGGAACCGTAAAGGCTTTGGCTACCAATGAGGTATATACTGTGTGTGTGTGTGTGTGTGTGTGTGTGTGTGTGTGTGTGTGTGTGTGTGTGTGTGTGTGTGTGTGTGAGTGTGTGTGTGTGTGTGTGTGTGTGTGTGTGCGTCTATATGGTGGAGGTGGGGGGTCAGAGGGAGACTTCAAGATTTGTGTGTGTGTGTGTGTGTGTGTGTGTGTGTGTGTGTGTGTGTGTATGTGTGTGTGTAAGTGTGTGTGTGTGTGTGTGTGTGTGTGTGTGTCCTCCACCCCTGATGTGCACTCTACTCTTGTAAACACTCCCCCCCCAGTGCAAGGCCAGAGCGCAGATTAGTCTTGTTGACTCGGCAAGGACACCCTGTCAGGCGGAGGCAGCAGGGAACGGACCCTAAGCATGCGCACACCCACACCCACACACACACATACACATATACACACATGTTAATTCACAGAGCACATTCACAGGCAAATACACTGAGGCTCATTAATTTCCCGATATATACATCCATTCTCACAAAGCACAAGCTCACATGCTGCATAACGTAATAACGTGCAGGCTCACATGCCAACACATCTGCTGCCGTCGTGCACTACCACACTTTCACCTTCTGCCTGGGAATTTCCTTCAATCATTCAGTCCGTCATCCAGTCGCTCAATATCCCTGTCAAACACTGACACTAGTGAACCAATGCTGAACTGGAATCTGTCCTTATTTTATTATTTATGAACTATATAATTCCTGCGATCGCTGGTATCTGTGACTGGTTTGGTGCAAACATTTTAATTGTTAATACAAACCTAATTTGTGTATTCCAAGTGGAGCTGAACTCCAATGATATTAATGTATTCGGATAGCCAATACTCTGGAAAAATAAGTGGGATTGAAAAAAATGAATGAAAAAAAAAATGAAACACTGAAAATCAAAATAGAATATGATACTGAAACCTAAAGTCATGTTCATAACATAATGTAAATGAATTGGAAGATAGCATGTTATTGCATGGTATGATGTTGTCACAAAAAAAAAAAAAAAAAATCAACTGTGTTTTGCATCAACACAAATGTGCAAGGCCAAAAAATGATACCACAAATTTATTCCACTAGTAGTAGCCTTATAGTAGTACTACTATTATTTCATTGGTGATTTATCTTTACTTGGGATTTCACCATGTGGATCCTCTGATCTTGACCTACGTCTTTTCCTTTTAGAAGACAGAAAACTCTTTGTGGGCATGCTCAACAAGCAGCAGTCAGAAGACGACGTGCGGCGCCTTTTCGAGTCGTTCGGCAGCATTGAGGAGTGCACCATCCTCAGAGGTCCCGACGGAAACAGCAAAGGTGAGTCTATAGGGGTTTACAGCTGTGAGCCTGCGGACTTTTTCACAGGCTACTGCACAGAATTGATTTGGCCTTTTGAAGTTGGTGACTTTGCAAAGTTCACCTTAACAACTTTATGTTGAGCGATGTCAAAGCGGGCTCTATTGCAAATCAACAGATGAGCGGTTACATAAGACTCTTTAGATTCAAAATTTCAACAGCAAATGCCATCAGAAAGCTTTGTCACAGGGATGAGAGGGACAAGCCCCCAGACTCTCCACAGATGAACCCCATTAACCTCATGAGTCAACCTACATGTCTCTGTTTGCCTTACAAAGTTTGTCAGGAAAAAAATATATTTTCTCCAAGGCAATTCATCAACAACCTCTCTTGGCCTGAGAGCGAAAGAGGGGCAGAGCGAGAGAGAAAAAAAACATGTCAACATCTAACCTAAGTCAACCTCCTCATTAACCGTTGGGCTTCATGTCATGCCAGAAAAGTTGTCCTTTCAAAACATTGTCAGAGTGCTACACAAGTTCACTGCATGAAGTTCATCAGCGGGCTTAGCAGCCAATCAATGTGGCCTGATGATAACTAAGCCTGATGATTACAGTGAGCTTGATCATTCCGATTCCTCCGTGAAGCTCCATTAACGAGGCCTCATCAGCCGGCTTACTCGGCTAAGTGGGCTTTAGCTCGATAATTACTGGGAACTTGATCATTCAAATTCATCAACAGGGCTTGTCAATAGTAAGCGACACCAGAACGCGGTGGCATTTTAAGCCCCATCAGAGGATCCCAAACTTGTTAATGGTGTCAGAGTGGCATGTTTAGTCTGCTTATTGACCAATGATCAACACTGATGCGGCTCTCTCCAGCAAAAAGAGCTTCATTTACTAAATGCTTTGTAACAGTAACACTGTATGAAGCTTGTCCTGCTTGGAAAACATTAAGTAAATTGGTCTTTGAGCACAGAAGTGTTGCTGGCAGTGCAGGCAGTGATACTTTGTATTTGGTGCACTGCACAGAACTACTTTGAGGATGGAATTGTAACACCGTTTTGACCATCTTTATTTCCTTTTCTTCATTCTTTTCAATCATTTCCTTCACTTACTTATTTTCTCTTCCCTCTGTCTTCCCTCTCTTCCTCAGGCTGTGCATTTGTAAAATACTCCTCTCATGCTGAAGCTCAGGCAGCCATCAGTGCACTACATGGCAGCCAGACAATGCCTGTGAGTACACTGCGTGTGTGTGTGTGTGTGTGTGTGCGCGCGCATATACATGAAGGTTTATTTCAGAGGGAGTGAGTGTCACGTAGCGCTTAAATGCTTTCATCCTCCAAGCGTGTGTGTGCATGCGTGTAAGTGCAAGTGTGAGCATGTTTCCATTGGAACACAATAACATTTCCTGCCTGCAACGTGTGTGTATGTGTATGTGTATGTGTGTGCGTGTGTGTGGGTACGCAGGGTGCCTCATCCAGTCTGGTGGTGAAGTTCGCCGACACGGATAAGGAGCGCACCATCCGCCGTATGCAGCAGATGGCTGGTCAGATGGGCATCTTCAACCCTATGGCCCTTCAGTTTGGAGCCTACGGAGCCTACGCTCAGGCAAGACGCCCCACAAAACGCTTCTTTTATCCACGATTATTTATTTATCAACTTTGAAAAATCTAATTTAAGGAACCACAGAGCGCCTGAAAAAGAGTGCTGATATCTGGCACGTTAACTTGGAACGGTGATAAACATGGGCACCCTCCAGCCAGTAACAAACCAGTATACCCCAGGATGTGGCACAAAATGCCCTTATAAATATTGATATGGGAACACAGGGATAATTTAGTTTATACCCAATAGTCACTGTTCTACAATAACTCTAGTTTTTTCTCATCTTTCCCTTTATGTTTTTTTCTCTTTGCTCTCATCTTTCACTCCCCTCCACCCTGCAGGTGCAGCAGCAGGCAGCGTTGATGGCATCCGTAGGCCAGGGAGGCTACCTCAGTCCCATGGCAGCCTTTGCTGCTGCCCAGATGCAGCACATGGCCACCATCAATGGCCTCCCTGGAGCACCACTGACCCCCACGTCAGGTAACAGTGTTGAGAGGTCAAAGGTTGAGGTCTCTACCATGGCATTTTGGAGAATTAATAAAGTAGCAATGAATGCAGTGTATTTAGTCTGGCATACTTCCTCATGCAGTATTTTCTAACTGTGTCTACATGGGTTAAAGAGATGCAAACCAACAAAAGCATTATGGCCTAACAACCTATCATCTGCAACAAATGTTACATAATTGGTGGTCATTTGATATCATCAACACAATATTCACTATTCTCATTCAATATGTCTAAGACTCGCATCTAATGGTTATTGTGTCACAATAAGGAGCAGACTGGGGCAAGAAATCAGCCCTGACATTTAGTGTCTTCTCTGGCCCACTGGACCGGCCCCTCTGACATTTGCAACAATTGCTAGATGGCCAAGCTGGGCCTGGCAATAATATAGCAAAACTTCTGGAAAAATACAGTGGAATACTTAATCTCTCTCTCTGTCTCTCTCTCTCTCTCTCTCTCGCTCTCCTCTTCCATTCTCCCTGTCTCCCTCAGGTGGCAGTACACCTCCCGGCATCAGTGCACCTACAGTGACCAGCATCCCCTCCCCAATTACTGTGAATGGTTTCACCGGTCTGCCGCCCCCACAAGCAAATGGACAGCCACCAGCAGAGGCTGTCTTCACCAATGGGATACATCCTTACCCTGGTAAATCTGATGAATGATACATATGCACATGCACACACGTACACAACCAAACACTCAGGGATACATGTTAATGTGACCGTCATCCTCCAAAATGTTTGATTCAGTGTTTCTTACAGTCTAAAACTCTATTAAATGGGACATTTTGAAGGAAACCATTGCTACATGAAAATGGCATGGCAAAGGGCTGACTTTCAAAGAAAAAAAGTCAGTTCCCACACACACACCTTTTCACCTCTGCATTGATTTATTCAAGGGAGCCAGTCAACGTTTCAGCTGCAAGAACCCGTCTTGAGAAAGGTTCTTGCAACTGCGTCTTGTATTTTGGAACTGATTTTCTTCTTTGGAATTGGATCTCCAGGGACTTTGATTCTCTGCACCACACAAGAAACTAAGCAAAATGCTGTGCATGTTGCCTTCTACCTTAAATACTGACTCTAAAATGACACTTGAATAAAAAGAAAATTCAACACATTCGTCGCAACAGGACAGAAAAAAGGCTGCATGTTGTTGGCTTACAGACGTAAATGACCTCAAAGCATGTCCAGGAGGCTGAGGCAAGACGAATGTGGCCCAAAGACAGTGAGCATGTCGAGGAGATGTGTGTTTGGCAAGGTGCTTTTGGGCTGCTGGAGCCTATGTTTGTCTCATTAGCCGCGGCTAGTACCTCACTGGTTTTGTCTGTGAAGAGGTGGAAGAAAAATTGTTTCCTTTCTCCACTCTTGTCTCCCCAGTGTTGCAGGAGGTGGTTTTTAGGGAGGACTCGGAGAAAAACGGCTTGGGCGTGGCTCCACGGAGTTGTTTTGGGGTTCAGGGTGGCTGCTTCCTCTCCTCTCTCTCTGAAGGTAGCGGATCCCCCCCTTGACCCCCATCCCCCCTCTCTTCTGTACCTCCCTTGCTATCAGAACCGTTTTCCAGTGTTGCTGTTAGTCCTGAGTGTACTCATGTGGTTTCTAGTGACGATGGGGTTGTTATCGGTGTGTGTTTGTGTGTGCGTGTGTGTGCGTAGGCATGCGTGTGTGCATTTTCTCAGTGGTGTGCTTATTGTGCATGTTTGTGTAGTGTTGGGTATTTATGTCGTGTAGCACGGCATCTGTGGTAGCTGCTGCTGTGTGTACTACGTCGGGTGAATTTTCAGCCATTTAGGATCTCATACTGGCTTTTTTGTTTTTAATAACTGTTTAACTTTACATGTGACCCTTATGAAGTGATGACAGCAACAGGTGCATCTAGAGTTGTAAATGTATTATCTTGCATTTGTACGCACAGTATAATTGTCAGAGAGTGAAATCTATTTTTTTTTTATTTATGTATTTATTTTTTTTGTAAGGATCTGTAAGAATTGTGTGTAAGTGCTATTGGTGTAGGGCACCTTTTTATGGCGATGGTGGCACCATGTTATCACGTTTTGTTTTGTATTTGTTTTGGGGTTTGTTTTTAACCGTGGTCTTCAACGTTTTACTGTTTTTTTTTTCTTTTTAATTTCAAGAAAAATGAGCAAGTCCTGAAATGCTTTAAAACAAAAGAAACAAAAGGTAAAGTGCACATGCAGCAAGAGAGATGGAGAATTATATTCCTCGCACACTGACAACGAAGCGAGTTGACACAGCGTTGCTCGGCTCTCTAACCTTTCTACTTTTCCACCCTTGTCTGTTCCTCTTTCCATCGCCTCTCCTTCCGTCCCTCCTCCCTCCTCCCTCCCTCCCTTGTTATATATTACCCTCGCCCTCCACCATGCCATCTCCTCCCTCCCTCCATCTACATTCTCCCTCTGTCTCTCGCCCACTTTCTCTGTCTCATCTCTTTCACCCTGCCTGGCTCGCACCTTAACCCCCACCCCCCACCCCTTCCCTTCCCTCTCTCCATCCCTCCATCCCTTCATGCTCCCCTGCTATTCTCTCTCTGTCTCTCTGTCGGAGCAGCTCAGAGTCCCACTGCAGCTGATCCTCTCCAGCAGGCTTACACAGGAGTCCAGCAGTATGCAGGTCTGTCTGTCACTCTCACTGGAGCACTGGTGTGTGTGTATGTGTGTGTGTGCGTGTGTTTGTGTGTGTGTAAGAGATAGGGGGGAAAAGATAAAAATCCATCTTTGTTTGAATTTGAATTTTGTTCATGTAACATTAAGTGTGTTGGTTGGACAACATCAATTTATTCTCCCCGCCGTGTATTGTGTGTGTTTGTGTGTGGAACACGTGGACTCTATTGTCTGTGTTATCTGATCAATTGCCTGTTGTGCCTCTGCATATATCACAGATTGTTTGTGTGTGTGTGTGTGTGTGTGTGTGTGTGTGCGCGCACACGTGCATCCTCTGGTTATGACCGTTATCTGATCTGTGGTGTGTGTGTGTCTCAGCAGCCTACCCCGCTGCATACGGCCAGATCAGCCAGGCCTTCCCCCAGCCTCCACCTATCATTCCACAGCAGCAACGAGAAGGTAATGCACATCCACACACACACACACACACACACACGCACACACACACATTGGCAGACCAGCATACACTAATCTGCATGAGTGCATGAGCGCACCCACATTTCACATTTCAAGCATTTAGCTGACAATCTTATCCACACAGCAAATATTTGTTCCCTTTCACTTCTTGTGTGTGCCTTTTATGCAGTTGTTATAGTGTCCTGCAATGAACCACTGAACCACACCCACTTTAAAAAAAAAATCCCAGCAAGTCATCGTCATTCTTCACTCTGTTTTCAAGAGGCCTCTTGCCAGTAAGCATTGCTGAAAGTGTTGGGCACGAGCACAGGGATTTAGTTTACATGGGCAAAGCTGATTGGTAACTGGGCTGACCAGGTGGCAATAACCTGGTTCCAGTCATGTTAAAAACAATCCAAGGATGTTAGTTTCAGGTTAAATAATGAGGCAGAGAAAAAGAACATGTAGAACATCAGGCAATGCTGCCGTGACTCTCCTCGGCGGCTGTAGAATAACTAATGTTACGACCAATACTGAGTGTTTCAGACAAAGCTGTAAACCTACTCAAGAACCCAATGACCTCTGGGCTATTCAAGCTTGGGACTTTACTGCCCCCTTGTGGGAACAAACAAACAAAAAGATATATATATATATATATATATATATATATATATATATATATATATATATATATATATATATATACATATATAAAATAATAGTCACAGCTGTCGAGTTCCAAAGTTTACCATAGGAGTATTACATTCCTGCTCTTATTCAGAGACTTAAAATGAGTGAGGGTTTAGTATGTTACTGTGGTGCGGTGTTGAACCTGCTTTTTTGTCCTTTATGGATGATCAGTCAAACTGTGAAGCCACCATGCCACCTGAGCACCCAAAATTACTGTCAACTAATACCTGATAACCTGTGGGCTCAGATAAATTTTCTCTATTCCTCTCTTTCCTCCATTTTTTTCAACCCACTGAGGACGAGTATGATTTCACTTGGCTCAGGAAAATATATTTCAGTTTGAATTCTCTGGAGTCTCTCAGTTAAAATTTGGGAAGATCAAGGGCCAGAAACTGGTAATGTAATAAATTAAAAGAACAGGAGCAGGGTTTCCAAGCAGAAAAATTAATTTAATAGAAATAATTGTGTCACAATTAACAGAGGCAGAACATCTCTATTGAAAAAAAAAAAAAGCACAAAGGCACAAATACCAGGCAATGTCTCTCTCAGGCACTGTGCTACACTGTTTAGGATGTTTTCACAAGTTTATACCTGAATCCTTTTTGTATTTATGTGTTTGTTTATTTTTTATAATTTATTTTTGTTCTGCTTGTTTTGGAAGATGTGCCACCCCTGTTCATTTTTATCAGCTGGACACAATTACTTCTAATAAATTGGTCTTTCTGCATGCTAGGAAGACCTGCCAATGTTTTTCTCTCATGCTCAGGAGTTCAGCATTCTCAAAATGTTGAAATCCTTCCAAAAAGTACTGTAATACCCCTAAATCGAGAAACAGAAGCTGCTGTATTCTCCCTGTTCTTTTATTGTCTGCCTCCTTCGCTTTCTTGGTTTTCTGTTACTTGTATCATCTCCTTTCTGTCATCGCTGAACTTTCCGTCGTCGCTCCCCCATCTCTCTCCATGTTTCTCTCTCTCTGACCCTTTCCCCTCTTCTCTCTCTCTCTCTCTCTCTCTTTCTGTTTCTTCTTCTCTGTGTGCAGGGCCAGAGGGTTGCAACCTGTTCATCTACCACCTCCCTCAGGAGTTTGGGGATGGAGAGCTGATGCAGATGTTCCTGCCTTTCGGTAATGTCATCTCCTCCAAAGTGTTTGTGGATCGGGCGACAAACCAAAGTAAATGCTTTGGTGGGTAAAAACGAATAAAACCAAAAGATTATTGATTATTTATTCTGATTATTCTTTTACTAATCACCTTCTTCACTGCAGCCAACAACCCCCTGCCCCCCAACATCTGCTTAAAAAAATCATTGAAAACTAAAGACTAGGATGTGTGAAAGCTGGTCACTCCTGAGAGAGGAGGAATGGAGAATCGCTCTGTCTTGGGAGATTGCTATTAATTATTGAAGCACTGCTCTTTTTAACCTGCAATAATTAATTTTTTATTCTCATAAACATCCCAATAATCATTACAAATGATGTACCTCTTGCTCAAAAGTCACACTGAACTGAAGAACAGAAATTGGAGGAAAAATGAGTTCTGTTTTAATGTCATATTTACACAGTTACTTTGTCATTTGGTCCTACATGACGAGAGTGCAAATTAATTGCGGGTATCAGTCTTTGAAGCTGGTGGGTGGCACTTAATTTCTGTTCCCAACTTAGAGCAGTGCATATTCTGAGAACAGTTGCCGTGGCACGTCAAGAGATATTATTTGACTCTACATGCCACTGAGAGAACAATTTAGATGAACCCATAATTACATGGTAAACTATAAAAGGAAAGCATGATATTACTCACATAATATAGAAGTTCTGACAGCGCATGCAAATTGTTTGATGGAGAGTTCCTAAGTTATAACCCACGTTGGAAATGGCTTTTTTTCTATATATCAATTTACAATGTAAATATTGAATTCATCATTTTCTAACCTTTATCTTTTTAAGGTGCAGGTGTTATTTTGAGATTCGATTGCTCTCCGGTGGTTTATTATTCATGTTTATTCATGTGCGTGAAATACCAGAACCCAAAAGTAGCAAAACCTATCGCCAAGTTCATTGTGTGATTCTGGTTGCATGCTGCTTTCTCTGTTATTATTGTGATCCTATAGTTGTTGTTATGATGTCTGTAACATCTTGCCGAAATGTATTCTGTAATAGCTTTATTGCACCTTTCGTAAGTATCGTTCATATTTGTAATGACTATATTTGAATTAATATCTTCACTCCCTAGATTGAAATTGACTACAGTGACTAAATACAAACCACACACTCTCATCAAAGTTGCAATAAAGTTAACAAAATTAATGCTTACGACAGGATTTGTTGTTGATAAAAAAAAAAAACTTTAATGCTACTGTTAGCTTTTCATGTACTGATAAAATGATTGTATTCTCCTCATAGTTTTAGAATTATTTGTAACCTTTGCAAGTGTGGGCAAACATTTTGAAACCTATCCTCATTGTCCAGTTTTTTTTAGAAGTCCTGTCAGCTTCATCTAACCCACATCCTTCTTTATCCTCTCTCTCTCAACTTGTTCCCCAGGATTTGTGAGCTTCGACAACCCAGGTAGTGCCCAGGCTGCCATCCAGTCAATGAACGGCTTTCAGATCGGCATGAAGAGACTCAAGGTGCAGCTGAAGAGGCCAAAGGACGCCAACCGCCCCTACTAGCCCCCGCCCCACCCAGCCGCCCCCGTCCTGGGGGCTGGGGCAGCCGCTGCGCACAGGGAAAGACAGGTCAGCCATCAGACTCGGCTCAGCTGCTGAGCCCCTGGAAACATTTGTTCTCACTTTCGCGTGATAGGTGATTAAGTGAACCAACACACCTCTCGCCACTAACAAATATATTGATGAAAACAGAAATGGCAGGCCCATTTATAGAACCACATGACATGGTTTCAGTAACCTTTTATAAATGTCATAAAACATTTGCACATGCTTAATAACTGGCTGATCATCTGCAAATTACTTGCAAAGAATAATGATAAGTGTTACCTCTTGGCGTATAGTTCAAGTAGGTGTTTGTAAATGTTAATTCCACTCTTGACAATATAATCCATTATTGTTTAAGATTAACTATACAGCCCCGCTGAGCCACCTGTTTGTTTTTTCCCTCTCATTGCAATGCACACAGCTAAAATGCCCTGAAATTTTAGGACAAAACTTGAAGAACAAAACCTGACAGACAAATCCAGGGCCATTTTGCAATGTCAGTTTTGTAGTTCTTATAACTATGTCACAAAAACAGCAAAATTCAAAGCCCTCCAGAAATATAACTCACCTAAAATTTTATTATATAAACATTTTAGCCTTACTTCATGTTTTCTTGTAATTCTGCTCTGTGGTTTTGGCAGTTTTCATGTGTGTGTTACAAACAAACAAGGCTCTCCTGTATTTATTTGCCTGTAGTTTCCTCTTTTTTAGTGCAACAGAGTTACAGTAAGTGACCCCATATGTTAACCCCGTAGGCAAAAGATAATTGGCAAATAGTTCAGTGTATTGCACAGGGAAGGAACTGCTTCCAAGGGAGAGACATTTATTACCCCTCAGGCGGGTAATTGTGCCGTTCCTCTTTGTCTCCTCCCTTCATCTGTGTGATGGAGAGTTTAGGCTGTGTCGTTCATTTACCACTGATGACTTCATTCAAGGGCAACTTATCACCCACTCACAAACTAACTGAACCATACCAGACTGTGTCCTGAGACAAATTACTGCAGGATGAACAGTGCAATCTGATACGAATGTGTCACAAAATATGTGGCACCATTCCTTTTTATGTATCAAAACAAGTTATACAGAATGTTATAGAGAATGATTTTTTTTTTCTCCTTGCGTGAGATAGCAAAGATGACAGATGGTGATGACAATTTTGGGCATTTCTATTGATGAAGAACAGCCTACCATGGTTATACTTGCAATATTTTTCAGTTTTATTATTTTTACATGCAAATTAATAAGAATGTGCTATTGCAGAGTCATCAGACAGCCAAGAGCTTATTTAGACAGGAGGTTGGAGTGCCACTTAACTTCTGCTGAGACAGAAGGGTTAAGATGCTGTTGAAATAAAATTCCCTCATCGTGGTAAAAAGGGATTCCAAAGCACTCTAAATTTGGATTAAAACACAAAAATTTATTCGTTTATCAAAGTTAAAAAGATAACAGAATTACTGCCAGGGTGCTGAATTAACTATGCAGGTTCAGCGCAGTGCAGGACTGACTAGTTCTCACAAATGCCTTAGCAGAATAATCGTTGTTCATCCATGAGAGCAGGTGTGCTATGAAATGTGCCACATTAGTCCATCTGCATGCAAATAGAGCTAGCATTAAGAGTACAAGATGGCACAAGGGGATTGGTAATGGCAAAACTTAACTTGTCAAATTCAAAAGTGTCAAGAAATGCATGAATGCAAAATAGAGAAAATGATGCACATTAACCTATACACACAATTTCAGCCAGAATTTCCTGACACTTGAAGTTCTTTGGAGCAGATCAAGGCTGTAACTACCTACATGTACTTGCATTTGTGCATGAATAAGTTTTTGTGCACTTGTACTTTTCATGTTTTTTTCAATGTTTTTTGGAGGCAATAATTTTACTTTTGGTTAAATATGTCTGACTGAAGCATTGTACTTCTACTAAATTATCACTAAATTTTAAATTATATCCATGACAAAGTGGGACAATTGTTCATTTTGCAGGAAAAACTGTACAGTTGTAGGCTGGTAACAAAGAAGAAAAGAGTAAAACTTTTACTTTTTTAACTTTATTTTGTAACTTACAGTTGTTCCAACTAAAATAAGTGAGTTTGTCGCCTCAACCTGAGAAAATGGAAGCATGGGAAAGATAACTAACTTTTACTCTGAGTGCAGTTTAAATGAGCTACTTTTTACTTAAGCACACATTTACACGCATACTTTACATCTACTTATAGTGAAATATCACCAAAATAACAACACTTCTTGCAGGACATTCTAGCACCCACTGCACCACTGTCAGAAATAATTGTCCAGCCCTCTATTATCTTGGCAAGTTATGCTGCCTTATACAATTTTAATATGGTTTGGCTTGAAAATAAGGACACTGGGTAGTTTTCTTAATACTAATTATCTAAATATCACTTAATTAAAACATGGACAGTTGATGTTTATAATGACCTTATAATATTTTTCTATTGCTTTTCAGGTTATGTTGAGCTGGATCACATGTTGACTACTTGCTACCCGCCACTGAGTGCAAACTCAACATCTGGACCACTGAGGCTGCTTCAGAAACAGGAGAGAGAGAGAGTGATGACCAAGTCATGGACAACTCTGTTGGATGTACTAAACCTTTGGAACTCAGAAAGAATTTGTACCAGCCTGGTTAGCCCCAGGACCCTTTCTCCTGCACACACATACACACCTCTTTCCCCACAAAACCCCGCTTGAGTGACAGCTACCTTTTCTGGACCACAGAGACTTTTAGTTGAACAATAAAAAAGTAAAGTAAATCAAACATACTTCAATTGACCAACCCCTACTGAACTGTTAAAGGAAATATGGATGTCAAAAGTCCAACAAGAACAAAAACTTTTAAGAAACTGAACAGAAGATTGCCATAGGAGATCTTTCTGCAAGGTGGTGTGAATATGGGGCAAATGACCTTTGAAGACCAATTTATGAGACTTGAAACACGAAAGGACAAATTCTTGAAGAGAGAACTTAAGTAGGGAATGTGATATTTTCAGGACACAAATTGGCTTCGATTTGGGATGGCCATCTTTAGCTTGGAGTGCCTGTCCGTTTCCAGGGGATACCGTTGCCAAGGAGAGCCATAGCAACGGTCTCCAGGGAGTCTTACCTGTCATTCCTTAGTTGTTTTAGGGACCAAAAGACCAAACATTTTTATTGCTGAGGACTTGTAGCTCTAATATACTCGGACCACTGCGTCTCTCTCAGTCAGTGTTAACTGGTTGAGGAGTTGCATTTAAAAGATGTGTACATTTCAAATATATACAACACATGTATATATACATATATATTGCTGATATGCTTTTTGAATACAGGCAAAACTATTTCAGATGACCAAATGGGGTCGCTCACTTCGCTAGTTTACAATTACTCAAAATGTTTATTTTTTTCTCTTCTCATTTTGTCTTGGGGGGGATGGCGAGTGCATGGGAGGGGCTGCTCCGTATCACAGCCTTACCTTTTCTAACTTGACATCCTAACCTCATAGTTAGAATAACATCAGAAACGTTTGAAATATATGAACTTGTTTATATTTGCAGTACATATATATGTATAACAAGCATTCAAGCAAATGTATTCATATATACAGTATATATGGATAAATAGATATTAATCACAAACAAATATATGTATTTATATGCACATATTTTATATATGTGTGTCTGTATATAGAACGGCTACTGACTATGTTGAGCTGTAATTTTTTGTAGATTTTAGCTGGAGTTTGAAACATTGCTCTGCTTGGGAAGAATCGCAAATCTGGCAGCTCCCAAAACTGCAGGCATTCCTATCTCTGATTACCTATATGCTGACACACAATATATTGCTAAAAGATATATGTGTGAGTATACACATATGGTGTAAATACTATCTGAAAATGCAAAAAGCCACATCTCAGTAGCAGGCTTTAAGAGAATCAGGCTAAATGATTTTAGAGGAAAAGGACAATTATCTTCGACTCTATTCCAAACATATCTTTTGAGCTTCACACATACACACACACACACACACACACACACACACACACACACACACACACACACACACACACACACACACACACACGTACACACACACATGCCAACAAGCAAACTCTTACATGCACACACAGTACAAATACACAAACACACACACACACACACACATACACACACACACACAGACAAACTTCTCTTTGAAACTTGAACCAAAATGAATGAGTCTCACGACCCTTGCTCTCTTTTGCATTCAGTAAAGTGCATGTAGCGTATGGGCTGTCACCATGTCAAGGTGTGCCTTGTCACCTGCAGAATCTGCCATCAAGCACTGTGCTCTCAAAAGAAGAAAATACACACTACTGCAAGCAGCCAACGCGCTATTATGATGTCAAAACTACAGCCAGATCCATATCATTTCTCAGCCGTTTAGAGAGCTTCAGTGCATGTCCAATTTGACAGTCTGACCACCACTGGTCCATTAATGTCTTTGCAAAAAACTGCATTTAGAACTAACATAGATTCATGTGATTACACTTCAGACAAAAGTGGGCATTAGGTAACCTGTTGGCACAGGTACAAACTATCAAAGCTGTGTGCAGGACACCTGTGACTAGTTTCCACTGGTTTTGGTCAAAATTAAGGTAACATTCACAGTCACAGCTGGCGTGACATGGCCTGATAAGAGAAATGACTGAGCTTTGAAAATGCCAGCTCATCGCTCCTGGCATTAGGTCTTAATGGTTATGAAGGTGATGTTATATTGATGAATATGTTATTATTAGAGC
The DNA here is from genome assembly GCF_902150065.1 of Myripristis murdjan. NCBI lineage: Eukaryota > Metazoa > Chordata > Actinopteri > Holocentriformes > Holocentridae > Myripristis > Myripristis murdjan. The sequence continues at coordinate 25,162,906 of NC_043984.1, forward strand.
GCCGGCTTTCCCATTGAAAAGAATGAAGATTAAGGTTTTATGTACTTCCCCACCCAGCAGTTAATGTGTGGATCTCTTTTGCTGATAATACTTAACTTGAAGCATATCCTTTAGAAGATGTTATATTGCCTTAGCTATATCTTCATACAATTAAGTATAAACACAAAAAGGCATAATGAAACTGTAAAATGAAGCAATAAGCATGAAAAGCCATTTCTCTATCATACCTGCTATATCATGGTGGCTTGTGTCATATTGCTTTAGCGTACAGTTTCCCATAAAATTCTACAAAAATGGCATGAAGACGTACCTGTGAAAGGTCAATAAGCTTGGCTTTATTGGACCTGGCTTTCTATATATGAATATTTATAAGGCTATATGACACTTTGGAAGACAATGCTTCCTGTTGAGTGCTGTTACTAGTTTTCCTATAAAATGCTTATTATGCCATTTCCCTAGTGTCTGTGTCTAACCTTTCTAGCGGATTGAATAATTTAACATTTACCTTACGAATCAAACAAGGCCAGAAGATGCCACAACACATCCAAGAATGCCTCAGTTATGTGGACTACATAACAATGCCATGAGCACGGCATAAAATGCAAAGCCAGAGTCCGTCATGATCATTTGGCTGTGACAGTATCTGTGGTGAGTTAGCTCAAAAATCGTGCACATCCACCCTAACTTTCTTGCAGCTGACATCAACATCTGAGGCTAAATGTCATATGTCTGGTATCCCTGCTCACCACACTGTGTCTGCACTCTTTGACTGCCCCCCACTGGTCTCTGAAAATTGAAAAGGTGTCAGCAAGGTCTATTCTTCTCCAGTGGTTTGTCTAAGCTAGTCACTCATGTCGCTCGCCCATCTAGTGTTTTTGAATGGGAGTGGAGGAAAAGCGGGGAAGCAGAATGACCACGGGAACTAGAATGCCAAGCACTTCATCGTCATGCGCTCCAACTTTAAGCTGCAACTGTTTACATGAGAAAAGCAAAACAAAGTATAGTGGTTCAAAAACAAGAAACAGAGCAGAAGTTTGAATATATATAAATATATACATAAACCGATGAATATACTGTAAATGTTTTTCCTTTCTTTTTTTTCCTTTTTTTTTGCTCTGTTTTCCTCTGTACATAGGTTTGCATATTTTATAGGACTTTTAATTCTATCTACAAGGACTGGATAAAATGACTTTAAATACTTAAAAAAAAATATATGAATGAAAACATGATACATGATAATACTGAAACCAGGTACAAAAAAATAAGACTCTAGGATACGGTACAACTGTAGGACCTGACCAAGGCATTTATCCAGAATACAGTCAGGGAGAGCATTGACCTCAGTTAGAGCTTAGACACACATTGACCTTTTTATAGAAATACTTTGATGGGTTCTATTCATTTATTTATTTGTTTAAATATTTATTTGAGTCATGTCTGAAATGATATGCATGCTTTCATGGCATTATTTTTCTATGAGTTGGTACGTGACCAAATAGTTTTTATATGACATGTGTGGGCCAGTGTTGCGGTCCACCGATGATCGTTGTTCCTGTCCACAGGGCCATGCCTTCAGCACTTACTTTACGATGGAGAACAATGCTCCTATTGACCAAGTGATGTCAAAGACAGATTCTATTGCTGTTTATTTATCTATTTATTTGATTATTTATTTGTCTTTTTTTTATTTGCATTTATTAATTTGTGCTGCTTGATTCAAGATCTGAGCTCTACTATTGCCTCTGGTCTGTTTGCTTCTGTCTGTAGCTATTTCATATTACCACATCGCTTCATTCCAATCAATGTTTACATTTTGTTTTTTGTTTTTTTCTGATGTTAAGTATTGGCATATACTATCAAATTCTGAATTCAACATCTTTACAGACTGCTACTTTGGCCTTGTGTCTTGTTACTCATAAATTGTTTCAAAACATGATGCAATCAGTTACTGTATTTCTAAAGCCTTATGTATATTTGTAATTACATATTAACATTGTTCTGTTCTAAAGAATTAGCTTTGTTAAAAGATTGCTAACAAAAAAAAAAGAAAAGAAAAAGTCAAATGAGATGCCAATTGGAAGCTTCTTCTTCAAGATTATTTGTTTTGAGTATCCTTTAATTCCACTGAAAAACTGTTTGACATCAAAATGAGGGGTAATAGCCAGTTCAACACTCCCTTGTAAATCAAATGTTTAATCAGATGTGCATTCACAACAGACGATATGCCTTGAGGTCACCAAAAGCTGCTGCTAATATTTAATGAGCTAATGACTGATTAACTGGTTAATCAATGATTAGCCACTTGAATAAAAAAGCTAGATTTGGTTTTGAAGACTATTTTTCCCCTCCTTCTACTTTTCACATCCTGCTTTGTATTGTTTGCCAGAGCTCTGATCTTGTTCAACTGTTACGTTCTACCAATAACATAAATTCAATGAAAACTGCACTATCTCATCAAAAACTGAGTTACTTTCATTTCTTTAGTGCTGTTATCAGTGGTTTTATTTCAACAAGTCAATAGTGTTGCTAGAATCACATTTTACTTCAAAATGGTTTCAAAAGTATTCTGGAAATCTATTCCCAATTTCAGCACATGTGGAGGGTGGGGAAATGAATGTTGCATATTGAGCTTTGCCAGGTCCCTGATGAGCTAAGCTTCTGATTGGGCAGTGCGCTTTAGGCTCCCGCCCCCATCTCTCCAGACTGCACCATTCTCTGGTCCCCTGGACTCTTTTTTGTAATTTTAAATGAATGATGCGTCTCAGCTTAGCCCAATAATAAAGCACAGTCTAGAATAAAGTAACCTGTGTCATGTGTCATAATTACTGATAACTAATCAGTACTAGACTACCTACATCTCTTGTTGTGACACAACTGATTAGTTCTTGTTTATTACCTCTGCCAAGGTTATGTTGTCACCCATTAGTTAGTCTGTCAGACAGCAAAAAATCTCCAAACTTTTGAATGAATTATTTTCTAGTATGTATGTGAAATTTTACTGTTTACAATACATAACTGCAGAGCATGAAGTTGAGTCGTAGAGTGTATTCATCATATTTGTCAAAGTCACTAAGGAAGAGCAATGTAGCTCATTGGACAACCCAAGTAAATGGAGTTTTCATGTAATGGCACGGTAAGAAATAAATTACAAAACTGGGAGGACAGCCACCTCTAAATAAATAATCATTTATTTATATTAAAAAAAACTACTGTATTACAACTGTATTACAATAGAATACAATCCACAAAAATCATGATAATTTTGGCAAATACAAAACGAAATGTAAGACACATAAAAAGTTAAGACAAAAGAGGCTCATATCAAGAAATTGGAGGCGATGCACTGTTAGCAAATGAAGAATATCTCCTCCAGTATTTGGCTTTCTTCCAGGTCTTGCTGGAAGCTTTGGGGGTAAGGCCCAGCAGGGGACAGCACGGCACTGTGGACTGGCCGGGGGGCGCTGACGGCTGGTCTATTAACACTGCGTGGTGTCTTGTGTCTTTGGGTGGAGGGCTTGCATTGTCCAGGCACAGAGACTGGACTGAAGGCCTGCAGCAGCTCAGTCACAGACGAGTCCAACCTGGAGAAAATTAAGTTAAAGTTTGGGACATGTTTGTTGTTTAAATCAGTGTCATGCAAATTTCATGTGATCTCACACAAAATTTCCAAAAGGTTTACAGGGTATAAGATACACGCATAAAACAGAACTCACCCAGCTGAACGTCGGACAAAATGAGCCATTGTTGTATACAAGCTACCTTGCATTGTTTCAATGTAAAAGACAGCCTTCTTAAGAAAACTGCGCACAAAGACAGCCAGTTACGTGCCCCCAAAGTTAAGCAGAGAAGGTGCGAGCCAAGGGACCAACACCAGACTCGCACAAGGCTAAAGTACACTTGTAGCTTGACGCTTGTACTAGAATATTTGCTGTTCACCTTTCACTTGTTAACACGGACAATATGAAAGCAAATCCCTATACGAATAAAGCGTTTGCAAAATGTTTCTTGCTGAAGTGTCTACTGAACCCTAACAAGCAGCCTTAACAAGTCAAAACCACTGGGGCGGCCCAACAGAAAAGCACAGCTCCTTACAGGTGTGAGAGAAAGGAGGGAGAGTGAACCCGGTGCTTTCTCTCCTGGAATAGAAATGAGGGAATGTGCAGTGAAATAAATAAACCAAAACGGGGGAGATTAAGCTAATAGAGATTCAATCCCTCAGTCTGGCTGGCTTGATAAATTATTCAGTGTATACACAGTCGAACGACGGGCATTCCAGATACAAAACATGAATTCTTTAAAGCACGCTCCACTGATGTTGCTAACATAATTCTCTGCTCGTTTTAAGCAGCATCGATTTGCATCCGCACACATCTCTCCCAGGTAAGGGCGATCGCTGGTATGTACTTGTTGGCATGCATGTGGGTGGTCGAAAGACAGACATACTCGTGGCTTCCAATCAGGGCATATTTAAGTTCCTCCACACGTAACTAGATAAACCTTGATATGTCATGCTTTTCACACTGCTAACTTGAGGCAGCACATATCGAAAACTGAAAAGCTTTAAGAGGCTAACCATCACATTTTGCTCTGGCTACATGAATTAATGTATGCACATTTCTTGAGTGTGTGAGGGAGAGAAAGTGAATGAGGAAGAATCGGTTGAGGGGATGATAGCCACTGAAAAGAGAGAGAGATTGAAGCTCAAGTAAGTAAATCTGTCTTCCTCATTTGGTCTCCTTCTGCCTGTCAATAGCAGTTAGCAGGGAGGGAGGGAGAGGGAGAGAGAGAGCTTATAGGAGAGAGATTGAAAGGGAGTGCGGCTTTGTGGATATAGAGGAAGGCAGGGAGGGGATGTGGGGGAGGGACTTTGGCTGAGTTCCCTCTCTCGAAATGTGAGAATTTGCATTTTTATTTGTTGATTTATTTAACGGACAGGGCTCTCAAACAGCCATCCATCAACGGACGACATGGTGGTAATGAATAATGCATCACTTACCGGCGGTCACAATCTATAACAAGGGGAGTGGGGTGGGGGTACAGTTTGAGCAGGAAGGGGGGCTGATAGTGTGTGTGAGTGTGTGTGTGAGCATGTGTGTGTGTGTGTGGTGGGGGGGTTAGCAACACAGAGATTGCACGAGGGCTAGAGAGAATGCTAATAGATTTTCGGAAGGCTATACAGTGCAACAAAGAACTTCATTTCTTGGCTCTAGTTTGTGCGAGGTAAAGTTGTGAATTGCTGCTCGATATTAATATCCCCCAAGGGAGTCCTGGCAAATCGGTTTTACTGCTCCATGCATACAGAAAAAATGCACACAGTCACAAACACATGCAGGAACACAACATATTTATGTCACTGTAAAAAAAAAAAAAAATAGCTTTGGCTTTGGGATCTTGGGTCATTTTGAGAACATTAAAGGTCACTATTTTTAAAATGCTTTAGGTTTCTGTGCCTGCCACAATAATTGAGTGATGGAGGTTTTAGACCATCACCTCTAAAGAAAGCCTTAGGGAATGGGACACATTTGCAGAGACTTGACAGACAAAGGCTGTTCATTGTGCATGCACAATTAATAACTACACAGACTCTTCAACATGACTAATTGAGCTCTTGATGTATAAGCCACTTTTTGTGAGAAACAAAAAGCTCCAATCACAAGTAGTTTGAAACAAACACTAGTTAAAAACTATTCTGTTTTCAAACCCTTCCCAACGGCTTCACTGAGCACAAATGGAATGGCACCCCTTTGAGTATAACACATCTTGTTGTTGGGCTTCACACTCAATCCCCCTTCTCCTTATGCACCACTACTTTTAGTGTGTGGCAGCTCACAGAAGCAGCAACATTTTCACATAGCTCCTGTCCATACACGCTCAACTACCATCTTCCCACTTATAACTTTCTTTCATTAAAGATGGCCATCTCGCCATAGCGCCGCCTTCATTTGCAGTCCACCAGTAAGATAAAAAAACCTGTAATGGCCACTGCGTATATCCCGCATGTCAATTTCCCAGCCAATCAATAGCAGGCGGGCAATGGCAGGCAGAATGGAGAGAAGAGAGGCGGGGGGCGCTGGAACTCTCTCATTACTAACTAGCAAAGGATTCATGGAAGGATTAAGGAGGTCACTTAATGTTAACCCTAGCTTGGTTTTGCAATTTGCACATCAAGATTGAATTGGTTAAGATCTGATGGTCACTAGGGGCTTGTATCCAAGTGAAAGAAAAAGGTTCAAGTAACATGCCTAATCTCACGATAAGAATCTCTCTTCTAGATGGAAATTGATCTATTTTGCTTAGATCACTAGGGTCAAGCTGTGTTGTTTTTTATTGTTACAAAGAGTAACTGTAGATTTTTCTCTGCTTTTTTGCATGAAATGAAGAGTTGTTCAGGAATAAAAGCCAGGGCACTGGTCAACATTTTCAGCAAAAGTGGAGCCAGCTATGACATGACTGTATTTCCATCAAAGACAAAGGACCACTTGGTTTACACTGTAACAGTTTAAGTGAGGAGGCTGATGCTGGCTTCATATCAGTGAAGTTAAGTGGAAATTGATGTTTTACATCATTTTGCATGTCAAAGATTACTATCTTCATCACTTGGTGTGTAGTCCAAAATTCATATGGAAAACATGAAAGGGCTTTTTGCAAAATTACTGCCTTTAGAAAAATAAAAGTCAGTTTATCAGATAACCATGAGATTAACTATTTTGTTCTTGGGGTTTAAATACATATATGTGCTTTTAGTTTGTAAGTGTTGATGTTTTGGTTCCTTTTAATATTGATTTTTGCAAACAAAATGCCAGTCAGTGCACAAGCGGACTACAATGAGTGACTTGACTTCCTTACAGGGGAGGGTGATGAGGCATTAAAATAATATCACAGTATTTCACAGTATTTCAGGAATACAAAAATATTCATGACAAAATAAATTATCCTTTCCTTATTTTGTGAACAAAATGCTAATTAAAAGTGAGGTTTTCAGATTCAAGTGCAATATTTTCAGTGGAAACCTGAACAGTAGCTCATTACAAAAAATACCACTGAATCTTAAGTGCATCAATTGAATTATGCTACACTGAGCCAATGTAGTTTGTGTATTTGGTTGTTTAGACCTCACATCAGCTGTTGCGCTGTCATCTTCACAATGTCTGGCTCTCCTTGTACTCCCACGGGTGCTTCTAAGTGAATTGATGATTGTATAGTTGCCAGCTTTTACTATAACAATGCTATGCTTACGCCATATAAAGTAATTTCATTCACAAATATGCCCAATTCCTACTTAAAAACACCATTCATGTCTTCTCCCTAGGAAACTTTACTGCCTTGAGTTAACATTGTTTATTTGTACTCAGGCTAGCTAGTTAGCTAGCTAATCAGGGGTGCTGAAGGCAGAGCCAAGCCAAACATACACTAATTAACAGTTACAGCGTTACTGCAGTCCAAACAGAGCAGGGAGAGGATACTGAAAAGCCTTGTTCAAGTCTGCACTGAGCCAACAGGTCATTAAGTAAAAAAACAAAAGACCACTATGAATGAATTTATCTTTGATTGACTCACACACGCAGCCTCTCCGCACAAATAAACTCCGCTGTCCATGGTTCTGAAATCACAGTGCAGCAATAGCCGCTTGCGCAACAAAATAACATCACGGTATGGGATGTAAGGAGCTATTCCCATGTGGAACACAACAATAAACTATTTATGATACCAACATTACCCAGCGTTGCTTGGCACTTAACTAAAGCTTTGCAGGGGTTTTGCGTGGTCAGGATTAGAACGCAGGTGAGATGGGGAGCTGATGGCTTGTCCATCTGTTCTGAACATGAGGAAATAAAATATGAGTGAAGAAAAAAAGGTTTTTCCCCACATCACTCCTCATTAAAGTCAAGGAGTTCTGACAAGGTCTTTGGATATTCTTGGCTCGACTGACTAAAAAGAGGCTGAGAGCCAAAGCATATAGCCTTTATTTTATTCACTTCAGCTATTTAAAAGTCTTTATGCTGAGTTATGGACACCAGTTGAGAAATCTGTGTTTGGTCAAGGTCAGCTGAAGCTGTTGTGGAGAGAAATAACATATGTCTAATCCAAATCAGTGGATTACCAAAGGATTACAACAACTATCTGAAAAGCTGCACATGAAAAAACATGCAAGGGAGCCACAAAAGGCATCTGAGAAGCAGACTTCCTCACTACTGGCAGTAAACAACCACTGTGTGTAGCCAAGAGTCCAATGGTTTTAATAGGCTTTGGAGGTATAAATGGATTGTAATAAGATCTGATACCCTGGGTCCCTAGCTGGAATTAATAGCCATCTGCTGGAGCTCACAGTTCAACTTGGACAACGCACTATTTTGTTTAAGAGTTACTCATAGGAAGTTGTAAACTCTATCAGTTGAAGAAGTATCCTTCAGGACAAAGTGAGGGGGAAAGCTATCTAACAGCTGTCTTTTATCAATCACCGTCACAGGAAAAAAAAGGGGACAGGAAATTTAGTTTTGATGCTTTGAAAGAAAGACAGAATAGTCTTGAGGGAAAAATAATAAGTCAACCAATATAGGGAAAAAATGTTTGGGCTGTGGCAATGCTCTTCCCTTTACAAATTACTTACTAATATCTTGACATTTTTTTCATTTACAATGCCATACTAACTTAGGAGTCTTCACACATGGGCAGGCATACGCACGCACACACACACACACACACACACGTAAGGACGACATGCTGTCACATTAATTACCGTTCCGCATAAAGGATGGAAGAAAAACGGTAATGAATTTCCTTCCCTTTTCTTGGAGAGTCTGATGCTTGCACTCAATGATTCATTTCTGTCCTCGATCTCCCTCTCCCTTCTTACATCTTTTTCACTGTTTCCAGCTCTATCCATCTCAACCTACTCTAACTTTCTCTTCCCATCTCTCACTTTATCCAGTTCTCTCACCCCTCTCTCACCCTCAAACACACTCCTAACATCTCTCTTTCTCTCTTGCTGTCGCTGTCTCATTACTGTGGCAGAAAGAGAAGGGAGGGTAGTGTGTGCATCCAGAAGTCTGTTCAATTACACCTGCTGCTGGGTCCCTGCTAGGCCAACTAATGGAACGCAGCGTGGCTCCTGACAGGCTGGCCACAGTGCTAGCTAGCCCAGTAAAAAGCTTCATTTAGCCTTTCACAGCTAGAAAAGTTAGCTAGACCAGGAAAATGCATCATCTAGCCTCTCACACTGCAGAGAGCCCAGAAAAAGGTTCACACCTTACAGGTCTCTCTTTATTTGTATTATCTGTGGGCTGTAATACTGTTAATATCTCTGAAGACCCCTGGAAGAAATGCAGTTACTTTACTAACAGAGATCAGAGAAAACAATAAAGAACAAATAAATACTACAGACAACTAGCCCACAAGAAACTTCACTTCTCACAGAGACAAAGTAATGGCTTTGAGGGGTTGCATTTTACACTTAAAGGGGAACTAAGCCCACCTAAATAGTTCCCTTTGAAGGGTAATGATGTTGTTGTGACTCTGTTAAGACCAACTAGCTGCAGGCAAAACACCCTACTTGTTGAAACTGAAATATTATACATGGTTCTAACTAGCTAGGCTAATGCTTAAACAGTATGTTACCAAATGTTTTCATAGCTAACACTGTATTGCTATAAAGCTCACTTGCTAAAACACATACTTTGGAGGCTTACTGTAAGAGAGTTGATGTAAGAAAGTCGCCTTTGATAGCTAAAGCTCCATATTAGAGCTGGCCCCCTATAACGAACTTTGTTGTTTCACAGATGCATGTCTACAGCTGTAGCTTCCTCCAATTCTGCTTTCCATTGTAATGATATATTTTGCGGTCCAAAGCAAAAAAAAAATATATATATATTGAAATAAAGCTAAATATTCTATATAATTTAGTGATGTTCAGTGAGGATGTGTTACCTAGCCTCAGGGGTCTTTGACCTCACAGGCACTGAGGTGGGATTACTGAGGCTGGCAAGAGTCTTTACAGGGGAAGTCGCCATATCCCTTCTGGATTGCTGTAAGGCTTCTGTTGGGAGATGCATCAGTTAGAAATTAGGATAGTATGGCTGAGGACTGACAAAAGCATAAGAAAGTTTAAAAAATTTGCTCAATGGAGTGTTTCAACAAAATTTCCCATGCATACAGCAGTAGTCAAATGAACACTGTCTGCAGAACACCAAACTCTCAAGATGCAGGGTATGCCTTTTGTTATGAGCAACGTGGTTCCTATATGTGGGAACGAGTAAGCATATATTTCTACCTAAGTGAAAATATATGCTTTGAAGTGGAAGTTAACCATACAATATTGGAGCCATAAAACATCTTGACCCTAGAACTGAAGGTCATGGAGTTTTTAATCACCAAGGTCTATTTAAAAAGCATGTAATCCTTACAGTTGGAATTTTCGGCATTTACAAATGCCAGGAGGATTCCAGGAAGTGCTTTTGCGCCTTGTACTCTCTGGCAGAACACATCCCCATTCAATGGTTGGCCTTCAACAAGCCAGAGAGCCAGTAAAGATGGAATTGATCAAGGTGTGTGCTGCAGGGCATTATGATTATTTGAGTGTTTACAGTTCTGTGACCCTAAAACCTGGAAGTAAAAATCTTGCAAACAAATAATTTAACTAATATTTTTTTCCCACTTTTTTTGAACAAAGACACAAGAATTAAACATACCCAAAGCCCTAGCACAACCATGTACTTACCAGAAACGTCAATGCTATTATGCAGAGTGGTGAGTGACGTTTGTGGGAGCTCTTCGTTTAAGGCCGGCCCTACAGGACGTACCTCCTCATCTTCACACACCCTGTAAATAAATAAATAAATAAATAAATAAATAAATGAATGAAGGAAGGAAGGAAGGAATGAATGATATTACGTTGACAAAGATTTTGTATGTATGATTTAAAGGCAGACTGAGTAGGATTTGTTGGTTGTAGTTTGTAAACACAACATTAAAAGTTGGCCGCTCCTCTTTGGCTAAGCTAACCGCCGGCAGCGAGTTTTCGTTTCCTAAGATGGTGACGCCATCAACCGCCCAACATGTATAACATTCATCGATCGATCTGGCACTGTGTGCTATTATTGGCTAGAAGCTACATACCTACGGCCCAAAGGCTGACATACAGAAATGTCCCCAGCTCAGCAAAACAAGAAACTCCAGGCAGAGGGCAGGGTCTCTGCAGACACACACCACCACACATTTCTATAGGGTTATAAGTGATGACTGAGACAGATTATTTTTGTATGAGTCGATACACTGTCTTTTTGGAAAATCCTACTCATTCTGCATTTAAGTGTGTGCAAGTTTGTGTGTGTCTAACTAAAAGTGACTACAGTGTGTGTATAGTGTGTCTGTCTGTCTGACTTTGCTTTACCTGGAAGGTGAATGGCGTTTGGAAAGGCCTTCTGGCTGTGGTGCTCCATTTCTAGTGACTGAGCTGCCATGCTCAGCTTGAGTGGCTTGTTGAAACCTGACAGAGAAATACAGAGAGGGAGAAAAAGAGAGGGCTGAAGTTCTGTGGGTCTGCAATGATGGACAAAGAGGAAACAAAAAGAGGAATCTAGAGATCACTAGCAAATTATGACTTGTCTAGGTTGAGCAGTAGATGCATGCAATTGGTGTTCTACCTATTGTAGTCAAGTCGTGACTGTCGTAGCTGCTGGTTTTGACTGCGGAGTTGAGCCTCCTGTTCTGTAAGCCGTGCCCACAGTCTCTCTCTCTCCATCTCCAGCTGCATTTTCTGCAGCAGTAGCTGGTGCCTCTTCTCCTCCCAGTCCTCATGACCCAGCAGGGGCCGGGTCAAGGCTTCCTTGGCCTCTGGGCCCATGGCTTCCACACTTAGGAGCCTGTGTGGGAATATGTTTCATCAACTTAAAATCTAAATGCGTCTCTGGTTTGCTTCACAATGAAAAATACAATTCAACTCTGGAAATTGATGTGATGCTGTGGGATGACTGAGGACAAATCATACTTCAATATGGTATACTGCTGTACCTGTTCTGGTTACCATGGTGGCCATTCGCTAGGAGAGGGTCGTTAGTTTTTTGTGGCTGTGTTCTGTATCCACTGTCTGGGTAGTGCTCAGATCTACTGTAGGACTCTGAGTACAGCACACTCCGCTCCCCTTTCTGAACACTCTGCTGTTTGACTGACCCCTCAGTCGGAGTGCGCTCACTCCCACTGGGAGAGGAGCTGGGAATAGTCATGGTTGAGAGAGAGACATGGTCACTAAGAGTCTTTGCTGCTCCTCTTCTGCCATCAGCCCCCCTGTGCACTGGAGGCCATCCTGCTTGAGTGGCAGCCAGGGCAAGGTATGAGCCATCCAAGACTGAGCCGTTAACTCTGCTGGGGACTCCTTCACTACTGGACAACTGAATAAAGAACAAGGAGGACAATGAGTGCATGATGGCCCATTCAGAAAGCTTTTAATAAATTGATAGACTATTTCAGCCAAGAGAGTTATGCTGCTCCATAATCCCCTAATGTATGCCTTTCCTGCTATTATTGCAGCACAAATGCAAATCATCCTTCACAGCTATAAACTGGACAGTGGCAACAAGATTAAGAGGGCGATTTTCAATTGAGCATAACCAGCAGGTAAGCCAAGGTCAGAAACATTATGAGATAAACATAAGGAGGAAAGCCCATCTTATAGTCAACTTGGGAAGAGACTGTGACTAATTCGCTAAGGGTCGGAGAGCAGGCAAACACACATTACTCAGAGCCACTGTAGGACAACAGGGATGGCCAAGTCATCTATCCTTACAGAGGCTGACGCCGGGAAGGCGTCTTTGCTTCTTACTGTCACCTTGAGAGGTTTGTGCTATGTGTAGTGAGAGTAGGCCAGTGATTGAAGTGTACTTCTGAGCTAATTTGTTATGCTTTGTTAAAGCACTTGATAGTGGAACAATGTGCTGTTACATATGCTACCAAGTGTTTTTATGTGTCTGAGTGTGTGTCAGTGGGGAGCATATTGTGATGGATGGCAAACAGGGCTGTTGTTTGAAGATGGCTCACTAGGGAACACACACATTATTGCTCCCTATCTCTCTGCATGATGCACACAAACACATGTCAAGGCAGGGACAGTCAGTCAATTTGCCTACACACACACACACACACACACACACATTTAACATACATACTCAGCCTCTTTCCCGTACCTTGCTGTGAGGTGGCGGCTGGCTAAGCTGGGCGATGGACTGGTTGAGCCTCTCCTGCTGCTGAGAAAGGTACTGCTGGTAGAGCCCAAGCAGCTCCTGGCACTCCTTGTACTGTTGCTGCAGGCCTGGAGCACCAAAGGCTAAGGAACTAATAATAACAACATTCAGCTACAACTAAACTAGACTCAACAAAAAATAAAGACACCTTAAACCAAGCCTAGAGCATTAAACAAATACCTGGATTCAGTTGAGAAAAGGTACATATTATTTACATGGAAGTTAGTATGTAATTAATATGCAATTTAGTCTTTAATCAACTGGTTCTGATGCTGAAACTGATGCACACCTAAATAGTTTGTAATGAAATATCAAAGAAATAGTTTCAGGGAGTAAAAATGCAAACTGACATAACTCCATCAGGACCCATACAGCTTCTAAGCTAGACCATGTACAAAGTGGCTCTGTTCAGAGTTTACTTCCATGCATTAGAGACGCTTGGGGAAAAACTGGAAAAGGTTCTCTTGTGCAACTTTTTCTTAAACAGAAAAAATGATGAAATTAAATCTAGATTGACAATTAGAATTACATCCTTGTGTCTGCCATCGATTGGACACTGGACTGGGAAAGTAGAGACACAGGCAAAGTTGAAAACAGAGGGGAAAAGCGGCCAGCAAAATCAAAGTTGTTGTTGTGGCACAGAGCTTTCACCATCTGGGTCGGGCCAAGCTGTGTTGAGCTGAGCTGGGCAGTGCCATGCCAGGCTATCTGCCAGACAGAGAGCTGGCAGACAGGAGAAAACTAATCTGGAGCGGAACCACTGCTGCGCCTCAGGAGCCCGCTAATGACAGTGGCAGCACCGCACCACACTGACACATACAAAGATAATGAGCATGAGAATGGAAAGTACACACACACACACACACACACACACACATACACATGCAATAAGCAATATCGAACTAACTCTCACTACTAGCACACACAAAAATATACACTTAGACACAAGAACACAGTCCTCCCACCTGCACTGAAAGAGCCCACACACACACAACATTAAAGCAAGTGATACACACACTCCCACCCGAAGCTGACCATAAAGCGTGTTCCTCCAGGCCATATCCTTTTATGATGGTGGCCCTGCTCCCCCAGCTGATGAGTTTCTCAACATCACTTTAAAAAAAAGCCCTCATTTTAAGAGCAAATGAAAGTTCAAAGTAGAGTCGTATTGAAGGAACAGTCAGCGGAACACTCCATAAGAAAACACTTTGGTGTCAGAAGACTTCAATCAGGCTGTGGAAATGAAACAGAGGGAGGGAGAAAAGAGCAGGAAAGACTTTAAATTAAGGGCCGAACACCAGACAATTGCAATGCAGCAGCTTCCATAAACACTGGTAAAAGGATGAAACACTTTGATTTGAACACTAAGTAAGGCTCACCTACTGCTGCACTGACAATGTCCATGGAAGCAGTCCTATATGGAAACACAAGGACATCACAAGGACATCACATCACGTAAACCTGTGCTGGGAGGTCTATTTATGCAGCATGAATAGGAGTCTTGAAGGAGAGATACTGAACATGCTTATACGGCTGCATCCTGTCGCAGTCAGAGATATGTCGAGTCAAAAATTGCATTCTGGTCATATTTCAAACATATATCCTCATGATCATTCATGACCTAAACAAATATGTTTTCCAGTAGACACAAATATACACAACAATGCAGTAAAAGTATGCTGGTGTCACCAACTATGCCGTCCACACACATACAAACAAAAATACACACACCAGTCTATCTGTGCTGCCGACAGGATTGCAGCACCACAGCATCCCAATGCCATGAACGAAGGTAACGCGTGTTAATGCGTTGACGGGCTGACGCAGTCCCTGGACAGCAAGCGCTAGGTAATCTGGACCGAGTGGAGCGACACTGATAAGATTCCACCTCTCTGCCCGTCGCTACACTAAACATGCTTCCTCCACAGCCTTGGATGTTAGCCAATTGGGGCCAAGTATTCGGCGAGCCTCTAGTTTACATCAGAGCTGCGAAGCACCAGCGATGACTTACTCCTCCCGCCTGCTCCAAAAATACACAGAATCAAGGGCTTGGGTTGAAGAGGCTTCAGACAGGGCCTGTCAAAATGATTCACTCCCCTGTCAGGCCAAGACCCAAATGAAATAATGAAATCCACTTCAAGGTGGAACAAATTTGCACAGGAGGGGGGAATATTTTAAAGCCTGCTTTTGCACACTGTGCCAAACAGATTGAGCCTGAGTAGGAATGTGAGAGAAAACGGGGGCTGAGACTGATGTATGTGAATGTGTGTGTAAGGAGGCAATGATGAGGAATTGATGGAAGAAGACAGTTTACATAACTGCTTCAATACTACGGACCATGGAGAAATGCGTGTGCAGTGGACACATTAAACCAACAAACAACTGCACGGATCCGCAAACAACCTACTTTGTAAACTTGTTTCAAATTCCGAAAATAGCCAAATAACCAAAGAGTGCCTATTTGGCATAACCATTCATATATATTTTCAACAAGATGTTACATCAATCGGTAATGTAATATAATTTGTAGTGGGCACAGCTCAACTTCTTATTTATTGAAACATTAAACATCACACCTGCACAAAATATCTGGTGGTCCCTGGCATATACTGTATCAATGGTATAGCAGCATACTCCAAAACCAGAACTTGGCCTGATTATGGACTACCTCTCACCAAAATTTTACACATGATTATTATCTGAAATGTGAGAGTAAGCTCTTAGAGGTTACTCTTGAGACATCTTTTAATGACACATCCTAACAGGGCTATAACTCTTCTCACTCCATGACCTAAAGTTCCCTCCAATTTGTTTCAACCAAATCAATGGCATTAGCTGTGGCACTTGCTGTGCCCCGTTCTGGATATAGAAAGTGGCATGGTGTGCCGTGTTAGCAACTCCACCTTGACTCCTGTCTAAGCCAACATGCCTTGGAGCACAAAAGGCATTCTTCCTTTCTAAAACCAAACATTTAATACAGCATGTCAGTTCCAAATGTCAGCTAAACACACAAAATATTAGGGGTACTTCTCCCTCTCATCCTAGGTGCCCTGGGGCTAAGATATAGCCCTGCATCCTTTATACCCTGATAACTCTGAATCTTGGTTAGATAAGATAAGCCCAGGCATAATGGAATTAGACTTGACAAGACTCTCCTTCAGTCTGTTTGCCTTTGGTGTCTCCTTAACCTTTCACAGAAGTGCTAGAACCTTCTGCCTGAGAGGAGCCTCCGTGACTCTTGCAAGCACTTTAAAAGACTATGTTATCCCCCCCGAGGTGTTTTGATCCGAACACTTTTTCCTCTCAAATGCCTTTTTAATGGAGTTTAGAAGTTTGGTGTAAATGCCAAGTCTCCGAGCCAAAGTGCCTTTAATTGAGTTGTGCTTTCCTAATTTTCCCTGCCGCCGTTGCCAATCGTGCAATTTACCAGCCGGGTCAATTACTCTTCATATTTTGCAGTGTTTTTCAACCTAAATTGACTGTTGGCCATGCTCTGGTTTGACCTGAGTGGAATCGTTAAGAGGACAGTAGGTGGGCTGCATGGTGCACAAAAAAAAAAAAAAAAAAAAAAAAAAAAACAGCAGCCTATGGTTGGAACCCCTGTGGTAAACCTTATGTTAGATAACCAAGAGTCAGTTGGTAATACATCTAATCGCATAACGTGAGAAAGAGCTGAAAGAGCAAAAAGAGACATTCACTATTCCGGCATCCAAGGAAGACAACAAATATGCAGTACAAATTCTTGTCTTGTCTGGAAATATCCAAATTCATCTTTTGATTATATGGCTCAATATAACACCGATTCTGCACACAACAAAGGATAAGCTAAAAGCCTGTGGACAAAACAACTGCAGCAGACATCAAAAATTTCAACTGGATCTGCTTTTGCTCTCCACCTTTTTGGAGCATTAGGCAACACTGCCCCCTGCAGGATGTCCTGAGGACCAGCACCTTTAGCTATGACAGAACCATACAATGTACAAGTGGTTTATTCATGCTGTATTTAAACCCATCTATCAAACTTAATATGAGGAACTGAGAGAAGCTGAGCTAAGAAGTTGCTAAAGTGACGGAATCCTTTACTCTATCCCATATTCCAGATGAGACACTCATGGTGGCTGGCAAAGGATGAACAATGAAAGGATACTCTCCCTTTCACGTACTATGAGCAGGTTCTGCTGTTCCAGCTGTTGGATCTTGCGTTCAAAGGATTCTTGTTCATCCTTCAGCCGCTGAACTGATTCCTCTTTCTCCTCGCTCACTCTTCAAGAAAAGGAAATAACAAGCCTAGAGGGTGGCTGGACCACATTTGGTATTCTAGTACTTAAAGCCGTCAATACATGTAGGGATATAAAAATTAAGTATTTTTATCAGCTATCACTACTGAGGCCTTTATTTACGCAAATGTGCATCCACATTCATTATCCTGAAAAAGCTCTCTGCCTTACCTGGCTAATTCTTGGATGAGGTTTGCAATGCGGCGCTTATCCTCCGGACACAGGTCCTTCAGACACACCTGGCTCTGAGCATGGCTGGTCGCAGGGATTACCTGAAGGAAGACAAAATGTCTTGCAGGTATTATGAGCTATTAACAATAAATCCACCAGCAGCAACTCATGGTGAGATGCAGTCAACCAGATTTAATACACCTGCCTTTGTTCTCCAGAGTATTCACGTGCCTACTTCCATATATTCAAATCCATGTGAGCTCCAGGAAAGGAGAGAAAAACAGAAAACACATGGTATCTCCAGAAGTTTACCTGTGGCATAGGGAGAAAGTTACTGGTGGGTGGGGGTGGGATATGTTCCATGGATAAAGCATTGTTGGGATGGAGCAACTCTTTTCCTTTGGCGTAAATCACAGGGCCACTTTGCAGGTGGCTCTTTTTCTTGCCACCTTTGTTCACTGGAGCCTCAGCCTTGGGTTCAGAGCCACGTTTGGCCCTCATCTTGGTGCCTTTCTCAGTGGCGCTGCTGGTACCGCCTGGCCCAAACCTGAGCGGGGTCTGAAACTTCATCTCTCTGTTCACTCCTAAGACAGTTTGTGGAGGGGAAAAAACAGAGACGTATTTTATGAGGCCAAGGAGTGAAGAAAATGTGAGGTCTCAACGCTGTTCCAAAAAAAATAGAGACTCACCGGGAACAAACACCATGGGCTGCTCCTCATCTGATGCTGCATAAACATGTTGAGAAAAAGAAATTATTTTGTAAGCGTTCAACTGAGGTGGAGAACCAGGCAGGTCACAATTTAATCAAATAAGTTCACCACAGTTTCCAATGACTGACAAACTAGTTATATTGTCATTACAACCACGTAGCAGTAAAATAAATAACTGATCTAGTGATAACTGTTAAGATAGCTTTCATGGTATCCTGTTGCGCTGAGAGACATTAGTTTACTAGCTAACTGTTGACACGGTTGTTAGATTTTGACACAAAGCCTTTATGCTAGTTTAAGTTAACGCTAACCCCTGAGGAATGGCGAGATAGAAACCGCAATGGATAGCATAAAGTTACGGTAGTTGTGTCATCTTCAACATACACACATAAAAACAATATTTTGCCTTCAACATAAGCAGCGTTTGTGAAACCACCCGCATTCACTCGAAAAGTCTGACGTTTTCCTAGGAAAGGTAAATGTAAGGGTACCGTCATTAATCCAAAATATTCCTGACTCTCCACTTTTTGCTGCTGCTGCCGCCATATTGAAACAACCGCCACTCCCAGGGAGCCAAGCGTTGCGAAGGAATTCTACTCCCGCCTTTCTGGCGTTGCTAGGGTCACAATTGGCTACGCTAAGAAAATAACAGCATTCCATTGGCTAAAATAACTGTCAATTTCACGTCGACACGCACACGTAATTTCCCCTGTAAAAACTACATTTCCCATGGTCCCGTGTGTTTCGCCAAGCAGTTGACCGAACCTGGAAACGGAGCGGAGGATGCTGCAAGGTTTTTGTATTACCTTGTGATCTCCAGTCCTCGAAATGGAAGAGAACAAAGACAACATTGTTTTTAAAGGTGTTGCCGAAAGGCTGACACTCGGCATCACTCGAATACTTGGTGCGTAAGTTAGCATAGCTGTTTATGGGTTTTTTTATTTATGGTTACTGTGAAACAAGCGGTGTCCGTCAGTTAGCTAACAGCTTGTAAATGGATTGCCCTTTTAGCACCTGCTCAGTGATCATATTTGGCAGTGAAAAGCAGAACTTGTTCTAATAAGCTCAGTTGCGGGCATGATATATTAAAGGCTGCTATTTAACCTTGGATATTTTGTGCCAGAGAACATGCCAGGTGTGGTGGACGTGCGTTTCGTGGACAGGGAGCCTGCAGAGAAGAGATGTCTGCTGTCATGGGAACAGGTGAGATGCCTAACAGCATGAAGCTAATTGCAGAGTCAAGGGCATGGTTTGGCATGCTGTTGCCATAGGTACCAAACGTGTGTGTTTCCTCTCCAGAAAAACACCTGCATTTTGCCAGAGGACCTGCGAGACTTTTATCTGACAACGGATGGGTTTACACTAACCTGGAATGTCAAACTGGACAGTGGGTGGCATCTTAAACTGTATTTCTGAATGGTTTTAATAGCATTATAGAACCTCTGCAAAGCTCTCCATTCATCTCAGAAATAAAATCCACAATTAAATGTTCTCAGAGGTTTATGGAAATATTAAAAATACCATATATAATATGAGAATGCATGCATATGTATGAGCCCAATTGTGTACGTGTGTGTGTCTTTCAGATGAATGTGTGCCTGTAGGTTGCATGATGATTAACAGTGTGGCTAAGCTGCGTCCTCTGGTCCAGCCGATATCACTCTTCTCTCTCCCTAATGCACCCACTCTGGCTGACCTGGACTGGGAGGAGAACAGCACAGAATGTGGTAAAACTCACCTAACACATCAGTCACAAAACTCAAAGCTCTTGAAAAAAAAAATGTAATGGTAATAATTTTTATTGAAAGTAAACTTCAAGATTCTTTTGCGCTTTATCTCAGGGACAAAAGTTGGACACGCTGCGCCCCATTTTGATTCCCGGAGCCGCATCTTTGAGGTTGACTCCTGTGGTGGGAGTGGCAAAGTGTGCCTGGTCTACAAAAACTGCAGCCCAGGTGTTCTGTTCACAGCCTTATGTATAAGTTTGAGTTTGCATCCTTTCCATCATCACCGATATGTTTGCCAGAATTCTGAAAATTTGTTGAAACACCAATACATTGTCCAGCTGTAGAGAAATTGTTATCATATGCATGTTTTCCAGGTGTGGTGGCCCAGCAGAGTGAAATGTGGTTTCTGGACCGCTCGCTGTGCTGGCATTATCTGACGCCAACCTTCACCTCTTACTATCGACTGATGATCACCCACCTGGGCCTGCCTGAGTGGCAGTATGCCTTCACCCCATATGGTCCAAGCCCCCAGGCCAAGGTACAAAGTGGCCCAAATGCTAATCAGCCATTTAAAGTCAATGTGTTGTGCTTTCAATCCCATCGAAAACACCTTTAATTCCTGCTTCTGGTTTTTCTCTTACTATTCATTCTCTGTTTCTCCAGTCTTTCACAGTTCTCTAAACCACATTTACACAATGCATCAGTAATGTTGTAATGAGTTATGTAAAATTAACAACACCAGTTGTCATTGAAAGTTTATAAAATATATTTTATTTATTCCATTTCCTGTACAGTATACTGCAATGCTGGCTTTCACACTTTAATAAGATGAGCCAAAACTTAAAATATTCAAATTAAGACATTCACACAAAAGCATAAATGCAGTCTTCCTATTTGAGACATTGAGGTAAAACACAGACTCATGCTTTAGTCCTGACCTCACAAAGGTCCTGTTCCAGTGCATTTACTTCTTGGTCTCTTATAACTGAACAATCATGCATTTCACTAGGTTTGCCTAAGGTTAAGAAGTTGATTTGCTTACACTGTATGGTTATCATGTCAAACAGTGGCCAACTTTGCCATTAATGCCCAAGAACATTGGTGGTGGTTTTTAACCAAAGTGCTATGATGATTAGCCCTGACTCAAGTGAACATTAATACTTAATGATAGGACATGCTAAGAACCTACTTGTTCCTGAGCTGAGAAATATTATGAGATTTCCTCTAGCTCAGGCACAAAGCACCACTGAAGAAGTAATATCTAGTTTTGAGGAACTTGTTATTTGTCAAATTTTGGGTGGAGAGTTGTCTTTTTATGTCTGTGCATGCAGTTCCTCTGTACTGTAACATCCTGTTTTTAATAGAAAGATATATAATAACCTTTTTGTTGTTTTTTTTGCTTTGTGATGGGTTTAGCAATTGTGAGAGTTTTTTTTTTTTTTTTGCTCCTCATAACTATATACAGTATTGCTGTTTTTAATTGTCTACCATTGTTCCCACTAACAGCAGTGGGCATCCTTGTACCAGCCCCTGACCTTCAACAGTGAGCCCAGCCTGGCTGATCCTGCTGGGGATGCCTTCCTCAACAAACTAGACCCCACCAAGGCTTTTAAAGGCAAAACCAAGACTCCTACCCCCAAGAAGAAGCAGTCAGCCCAGGGCAGCACAGGGGGCACTGCAAAGGGCCAAGGCAGCACAGGAAGACACGGTGGCCCAAAGCGGTGAGAAGCTCTCCATCCAGTGGAGACTTGTCAGTTGACTACACTGTCTGTAAGACCAAAAATGGCCTGGAAGAGCCGTCAGCTAAGTCATGATAAGGAGGACTTGGTGCATTAGCAACCATGCACTCCACAAGAGCATGTTATGTAAAATCAAGGCTTGGTAAGGCAGAAAATGACCTGAAGGAATTGTTTTTACCTTTCATTGTTAATTGCCTTCAAATGCTTCCACGAAACCCTCGCAAACATAATCCTAATATGTGGGAAAGCTTGGTGTTTATGATCTCTCCTATAGTGATATCTCCTCTAGTAATTACATATTCATGGACTGATATCCGAAGGGTATATTCTCTGTGACATTTTGGCCACAAAATTAATTTTCTTTACCCAGTGCCCTAGCAAAATTATTGAAAGGATGTGTGTGTCCCTTTGGGCCCAAGCTGTACAGAACTCAGGGCACATGTCTATTTTTTTCAGTTGTGCTGCTATCTTTTCAAGCCTTCAGGAGCCAACTCCAGCTGTTTCTAGTTTATTTTCAATATGTCTGTTATAAGTGCAATGTATGGCTATTGTGTGTGTGTGTGTTTTTTTTTAAGGCGCACTGTAGTTGTTAGGCTCATTTCGATGGTCCTTTTGTTGTCTGCTATGTAACATGATATTCATGGTTCCTTCCATGGTTATGTCAGCTGGTTTTGCCTCAATAATGTGAATGTAAGAGAGAAGCCAACAAGTTTGTTTCTGTTCTTTCTTGTGTACTTAGGAGTTCAGCAGCCTTGCCTGAAACTGATTGTGCTTAGCTTACCGCCTATGGCTGCCAACACTGTATGCTGTAAAGTGCAGGACGTAGAGAAAGTCACCCTGAGTAGGAATTGTAACAGCTATAGATGTTAGTCAGCACCATGGCCCAAAATATCTCATATTGTATATATTTTATCTGTACAGTGGTTTCTTTGTTACAGTAACTCTAGTTACGTTGAGTAGCTTAACGTATTGTGAGATTCTGATGTCCTGCTCTTTTTTCTCTTTTCAAAACAGATTTTCCTATTTTTTTTTTTAATCATTGCCCTGTTTGAACAAAATCTTGGTTGAGCCGTTTTCATTCAGATTCCAGTTTTCCCATATCAGTCCTGCTCATGTTCGATATCTAAGCAATGTCCCCTTTGGTCTTTGTTTATCGGTTTCACCATGATGGAATGTTTCAGCTGCATGTAATCATCCATGTAGCCAGATACACACATCTCATAGTTGGAGGTCTCACACACACACATCAGCACAGATACGGCTCTGCTTCTCCAGAGGGGCAGTCTCCTCTTCTGGCTCCTGTGCCAGCTTTTCTTCCTGATCAGAAGGGGAAGGGTGGTGCATTTCGACAAAGGCCTTGTACACGCCTGCACCCAGTACACCCCCTACAAGGGGGGCGAGTAGAGGCACCCACCACCACCCGTTCCCAGCTCTGTGTGGGGAAAGACAGAGATCTTGAACAAATAAAAGCTAACAGGGCTATGCCACAAAAGCATCAAACACAGGAAAATGTGTCCAACAAAAGGCGTGTTCAGTCTATACCAAAATGGTATATACAAGAAATACATGAATTCTACACACTATCTACCCTTGCAAAAAATAGATATTTCAGTTTTTCAGCAAGAATCATTCTTGCCTGAGCAAAACCATTGAACCAAAATATTCTCAATTTTTTTACAATTTCAAAGCCCATCTCAAAAGGAAATGTGTGGAAAAAAGTAATAGTAATTTAATGCTTTACAGAGATACTTTGCTTTTAGGCTGTTGGTTAACACTGACCCCCTAACACACTTCACATGAAGTGTTAAAACCAAACCATCCCCCAACACAAACACATTTTCGTCAATACCTGAAAACGTCAGAACCCCAGCCTGCTATGGCAGTGAAGACCCTGGGTGCCAGGTCTCTGGTGGGGTTGATAGCATAGCCGCTGTTGCTGCCCAGAGAGATGCCAACGAGAAGGACCAGAAGACCCACCGCCAGAGGCTCGCTGCCCGCCACAGCTGGCTTGTTCCTCTGGTCAGACAGAGCCATCAGGCTCAGCAGCAGCATGGCTGTGCCAAACACCTGGTGCGCACAGGACAAACACCACGTAACACACACAGGGTTAGCGGTATGTAAACCAATACAGAATGAAAAGGGTTAGAGTGGTACAAGTCAGGTGATCTAGTGATTTGTAGTGCTTTGCTGATAATCTGAGAATCCAGTGTCATGGCAACCTGGTCAATGAATCCAGCCTGTATGGAGATGTATGGTGCAGGATAGGTGGCAAATATCCCAGCTGTGGCCCTATCACCAGTCACAGTCAGGTTCCCACCACAGTAGGTATATATTGCATCTGAAAACAGCAGAAATGTTGACAGTGCAGTCAGACACGTGACAACAAATAAAAGGAAAGTGAAATATACTTAATCAGTTTCTGAGAATTTTTCATAAGAGAGTTCACGTTAATGTGGTGCTATGTGCAGTGAGCCCTCACCATAGTAGACCATATAAATTGTCCCCGCTGCCATAAATGACCCCAGCAGCTGGGTAAAAACGTAGAGAGGTAGCATCTTCCATGTAAGTCGGCCAAACACACACATTGTGAATGACACTGCTGCGTTCATATGAGCCCCTGGAAGACAAAAAAGCGTGAGCTGAAAAATCGATTTCGATTTTACAGTATTATAAGGAAGCTTTGGAATCTTATTTTACTCTTTCACTGCATCAGTTTTAGACATCTTGTCAAGTGAATTGTTAGATTCTTAATAAATCTTAATCTTACTGTGTGTGCTACAGAATATATTTCAGTTTCTCTGACCATGGTGGACCTGTTTCCCTCTGGAATTAATAAAAGGCATCTCTGCTCATCTGATGTCTCATACCTGAGACTTTCCCTCCAACGTGCACCCCCATAGCGACACCCAAACCAAAACCCAGGTTGATGCTGAGGTATTCTCCAAACGCCCCCTGTCCTGTCACTACCTGGGCCACAGAACCCAGGCCAAACACCTGGACACAGAGAGGACCAATCACAGACAGGCAAGCAGACAAACAGTGATTACAGACAAACAAATTACAGAGAGGAAAATGTCCAGACAGTGCAATTAGGAAAGGTATTTGCACAGATTACTGATTCAGGGATATGTAAACATACAGCCACGTGATGGACAGGAAAAACAAATTTCAGTCAACTCAGTCATGCTAAACCTTATCTTTTCAAAACCAGTGTTTTAATCGGTCAGACAGTATTCAAATTAACAATCTACACAGTATTGTTTGGAAATCTGAAATCCACTACAGCTGTAAGAAAAGCTGAGCTGAAACAAATGTTCAGCTTCAGTTTTAATTATGTAACATGACTCCAGTGAAAACAGCTGACTTATGAGAAATGGTAGCCCTCCATTGAGGAAACAGGAAAAATGTGTTTCCTCTCCGAGGAATCATGTGTCTATCTGGGTTAATAGAGTATTCAGCCTAATTTGTCAAGCAGTCTATAAGCCACCAAAGCTAAATCTCATAAATACTCCAAGTAAATCCAAAAGTCCAGAGTTAACTCCATGTGGGAGCCCACATGCTTGTGTGCATATCCATTTCTGCATACAATGTGTGTGTGTGTGTGTGTGTGTGTGTGTGTGTGCATAGTGTCTCTTCCAGGGTTCTAAGAACATGTTTTGTTGTAACAGGTGGACAGCATGTGACTTTTGAAGCCCTCCCCTCTCCATGTGGCCCACTGCCACTGACTATTTCCTCTGGTGACACTAGGTTTTCTGGCTCATGCCCTGAAGTGCACCAATCCTCACCCAGTGACCCTGCCATGTGACTGAACAACGTGCCTGCTTACGTGTATGTGTGTGTACGTGTGTGTGTGCGTGTGTGTGTGTGTGTGCGTGTGTGTGGGTGGGTGGGTGAAGGAGAAAGGGGCAGGGGGCAAGTCCATGTTATCAGAGGGTCATGAGCATGACATTCATAATGAACAGCACATGGCTCCTCAAGATAAGCATTCTTCAATATGCAACACATAGAGGGAAGATCTCATGAAAAAACATCTTTACAACACACATAATCACAACAGTTACCAACAAAGCACACTACAGTGTATCAGACATCTCATGTGATGAATTCTTACCATCATGACATATGTGCACAGGGTTTCAGCAAGTCCCACTCGTAAAAGTTCATTCTGTAGCCAAAGTCTGGATCGAGTTTTGCAGCCCCCTTTCCGCTGAGGGCCCCTCAGTTCTAATGACTGTGCTAAGTCTTTCATTCTTCCTTCTTCTCTCCTCTGTCTTTTGCTCCCTTCCCTCTTTGCTTTGATATATTTTCTGGTTTGCAAAGATTCTGTCTCAACTGTAGATTCCTTTGGATTCCCTGAAGAATTTTTGAGGTACTTCCCCTATTCAACCAGTAGTCCACAAACGTATGTCTTTATGTCTGATTTATTCTTCGTTTTAAGCCTCTCTCCACTCTCTGTAGTGCATACCCCATTGGGTCCACATTTTATAGCCTCAACTCAACCCCCTCCCCCAACCCACCCTCCAATAGTTTTCCAATCTGAAAAGACTACTTGGCCAATGGGGAAGAAGGCTGAAAAATCAATCTGCCTGGCTACACAAAAATTTTACATTGCTTCTGAAGAGTTTCTTGCACATCTTTAAGAAAGAGCTTTGTGAGAGATTTTGAAACTGGACAGTATATCTTGACATGCATATAATATTTCACTTTAATGATTTACCCATAAATGTATATCTGAAAGATCTTTGTTTATGGGAGTAATAACATTATCTGCAAGGACACATCCTCCTCTGTGAAGTTTACTATGATTATCCTTCTTTCCTACATGCCTCAGTTTGACAGCTTCTCTAAATGACTTTAACAGATGTTTTAAAATTTTGCCTTTTTGTGTTTTTTTCATGTACATTTGGCAGTGCTGTGTACCATTTTGCCAGACCCGTATCGGCTAATTAAAATGTGCTGTCACAGTTTTTAAAGTTTTGACTTTTTATCACTTTAAATACTGAGTAAATACAGAGAGTGAAACAAAAAACAATTAATCAATAACACAGTATTGATCAAAAAGAAAGATACACTGACCTGTCAAACAACCACAACAACACATTTCTTGATTAGATCTCGCAATGGAAATTTTCAGAAGCTTACAGTCTGGTCCCAGTAGGTTTATCCCGTCTAAATCATTGCCCTTTTCACACTGAACATGCTAACATGGTCACAGCAAGTGTAATCTTTGGTCTGGTGGAAATTTCCTTGTCAGTACCTGCCAAACTTTTCAGCAGATACATAGAGAGACCAAAGTACCTTTGAAATAGAAGGTGTCTCATGTGAGGCAGCTTCACATGAAAGAGAGGAAGATTTTTAAAAAATATAAAGAGAGAAAAAGAAGAAAACACTAAACAGAAGGCATCCACACTGGTCAAAACACACTGATGAAAATCTCATTCTGAAAAACCGCCTGTCTGTCCCCTTTGCAAATTTACATAAAAGACAGCTCTGATGCAATAGGGCAACTTTGAGACACTCACATCCTTATTCAAAAAATAAATAAAACACAAAATGGCAGTGTCAAGAGCTTTCAGAACATGCATTTTCAAAAAAGGAAACAATAATCAGAAGTTTTTGAGTCTTGCAAAATTATTGCAAAATTGTCCAAACAGTATGAGGTTAGTTGGGGAAAACAGTGGGTGGATATTCCAGGTCAGTGGTAAAAGAAGTAAACAGTAGTGAGTGCAAACGTTTTGTGTTGCTGGATGTTCAACGTGGACCTGAAACTTTGTTCCACTTTGTTTTTGTTTTTGTTTTTGTGCAGCAGCAGAAACCCTGATTAAATAAAGTAGCACTTAAAGTGCTTGACTAAAAATTCCACTGGACTAAAATACTATATATAACTATGTATAACGGTATAGATATATAGATAGATGTGTGTGTGTGTGTGTGTGTGTGTGTGTGTGTGTGTGTGTGCGTGTGTGTAGTCAGATTGAAATTTTCGGTGATTTTTATTTGTTCACGTAATTTTGTGTACAAATACAAATCTGTCACAAAATCAGATCACACATTTAATCTAGTTTGAATTTTTCTCACACGCAAATATTTAAAATTTCTCTGATAAGACATTTCATACAGAATTTTTAAAATGAAGATTTACTATTAAAAATGAAACATTAAAAATGATAACTCTCAAAACATGTGTTAACATTTTTCTGTGACCTTAACATACATAAGACTCTAGTATAGCGGTGGCAGTATAATTAGTTTTGCTCACATACACAAGAACACAGTAAAAGCTCCTCAACATATAAGTATTCCAGTCAAGGCACTCTGGTGAAAGTTAGGAGCACCAGAAACGTTTGCACATAACTACTAATTCTGAAATGTACAAATGGAGGTAGAAAAGCATAAAATTCCCGAAAATTGTTAATAACAGTGTCAGTAAAAATATCATTAATTTCCATCCTTGTTCAGATTTTTACATCAATTTCATTTCCTGTGGTTCACCTTACAAAACTCTTAAATCTGTGGCTTTAGCGAAGACTTACATTACTAGTTAATGTATGACAGTGTGAGTCTGCTTTCTGCTGGGTCATCCTGACTATATTTCAGTACATTACTGATTTAGCTTTGAAAAACCACACCGCTATTATAAGTCATAATACTATATCTCAGAAACTCTGTTATAAAAAAAAAAATGCATTTAGAGGAGAAAAAAAAACTCTATAACATACTAGTGTGCATACACAGCAAAGCATATTACATAGGAATAATATAATGAGTTTTGATTAAGGACATTCCATTTGGATAGTCTCATCTGAAATGGTAGTTATATTAGATTATCTCACTTACTGAGGCACCAACTACCAGTCCTGCAGGCCTTAAAACCTGACAGGAGGGGGCAGGCTGGGCCCTGTAGACTGTGAGAAGTCTGGCTTGTCCCAATACTTACACCTCAAGTCTTTGTACATAGTTGGGTGGCCACTTGAGCTACTCATAGTTGGTCTTAAAAGTCAGAGACAAAAAATGTATTCACGTTTGGCATTGCTGTGTCTGAAATACAGGGAGCAATCCTTAGCATACATTTAGATACTTTAAAGTTTGAAGTTTGAAGTTTATTTTGGCCAAAAAATAGCAACAGGAATACAGAGTCCATACTAGCATATTAAGTGAAGTTTGACTATCAAATAAAATAAATATACATGCATAATTAATAACAAATGAAAGGCCGAAATAGGAATAGGCGGAAGCCAAAGGCTTATTTTAGCCTATTGATCTCAATTTTATCACCTAAAAAATATGACACCACTAAGAGTGTTTATATCTCCAAGCTACTCTGCCAAACTGGTTCATGCATTCATCAGGTTAGACTACCGTAACACTCCCTTTGCACAACTATTCAAGCAGGCAGTAAGGAAGCTCCAGCGAATTCAAAATGCAACACATAAACAAAAACATGAAAACATTACTCTGGTACTGAAATCATTCTGGTCCTGAAATCAATCAACTGAAATCATCTTTGGCTCCTGGTGCAAAATAGAGTCACCCTTAAAATCCTACTAAGAGTCTACACAGCACTTGCTTAGTTTGGCTCCTCGGTACTTTTTTGACTTGCTCACTCATTGTAACCCGGTCAGGCCTCTCAGAGCATCAGGTGGAGATCTTCAGGCTCAACCCAGAATTAATGTCTGGTAATCTCTACCAGATGCAGAGAAGCTGGTCCATGCCTTTATCTCCTCAAGGCTGAACTATTGTAACGGACTCTTTTTCGGGATTCCTGGCAAGAACATACAGAGGCTGCAGTACATCCAGAACAGCGCTTCCAGGGTCCTGATGAGAGTCCGAAAACATGAACACATAACCCCCATTCTACACACACTACACTGGCTTCCTGTCTCAGCCCGGATCAACTACAAAATCCTGCTGCTCACTCACAAATGCATCACTGGACATGCACCTACATACCTACAAGAACTTATCACTCCACAAACCTCCACCCGCTCCCTCAGATCCACAGGCAGCCTGCTCCTTCGGGTCCCAAAAATCAGACTCTCCACCATAGGGGACCGAGCCTTTAGCTCAGCCGCACCACGCCTGTGGAACAGTCTCCCCACCCAGCTGAGGGCTCCACAGAATCTGGACTCTTTTAAAACAGGCCTGAAAATCTTCTTATTTAGGAAGGCTTTTAATTGTTAGGGGTAGGAGAGAGGAGAGGACGCTGGTGTCTGTTTGTTCGCCACTTCTCTATCTCTGAGTTTTTAATCTTGCTGATATTTACTGTGTTTTCTATTTTCTTTACTTGTTTTTTACCTGTAGCACCTTGAGATTCTCGAATGAAAGGTGCTTTACAAATAAAATCTATTATTATTATTATTATTATTATTATTTGTGTGTGTGTGTGTGTGTGTGTGTGTGTGTGTGTGTGTACTGGTAGCACTTGTTTCTTGTACAGCTGGTTACATGTGCAGCTTTGTGGTAGGGTAGTTTCTGTGTTTTACTCATGCTTATGTTCATATATTTATATTGCTTATATCACCTATGTTCTCGTGTTTATGCCCATATTTTTATATTTTGTCTCTCAGTGTAAAGCATACTGAGCTTACTTGAAATGAATTGTGCTACATAAATAAAATTACCATTGCTATTTCCACTTGAGTGCCATATTTCTGGGAAGTGGTGTAAGTGTGGGTATTGGAAGAAAGCCATGGCGTAGACTGTTTGTCCTGTTAGTCCTGTTAGGCCATTACACAGTTAGACCTTTACAACATTAGAGTTACATTTTGAGCTATAATCCCAAACCTCAAAGCTTAGTCCTTTTATCAAGGCCAACATTACTGCAGATCCTATCTTTTCGGTTTCTTGTGTTGACCAGATATGAGAGGTCAGTGAATGTAAACCATCAAATTAGTCTGTTGTATCTCCTACATTGGGGATTTTCCCCTTGTCTTGGATCCAAAAGCTGTATTCATGGCAGAAAGGGAAAAGTGGTTGATATGACTTACACATCCTGTGAGAAACTACTGAGCTCAGCTTTCAGATTGTAAACACGTCAAAATGTCAGAAACACCAGCTGTCACAGGCCTCATTTTGCACTAGTTGGGAATGTAAACTCGTATGTCATGTTAAATATAAAAAATTGGCTTACAAGTCTATTTGAGGTCGGCTTTGTTTGTGTGCTGTAATTTCTGAGGTTTTATTCTTTGAGGCTGACATGTTTGGTTTGTTTTCCAAAGGCTAAATTCATTTGACTGGGAATAATTATCGTGCGCAACAAAATTCAGCTCCGTGGAAAACTTAATGGCGTTTCTGACTGTTTATAATAGGTCGTTTTGGCAATTATTCTCCTGTGTGAGGTAAACAGGTTACATTAACTACATTCACAACAAGGAATTAACCCTCTATGGCCAGAGGAGCCACTGGAAGGAGCACCATGAGTACAATTACCAAGCCAAATATACGTCCATAAACGCTTCACTGCATAGCCTGTTTGGATTCGACTACCTCTGCGCCACACTCAGGACAGCGCAGTGGCTGTTCCATTAATTTGCAGTCCAAGGTTTGAAACACACCCCGGCAGGGGAGTGACGCACCTTATTAAACAGCCTACAAGTTTGCCCCGTCTGTCCCACAAGTTTTCTCTTTGACCAGCGAGCTCGAAGGGAACTCAGGAAGAGCACAAATGTCTTGGGTTTGGACGGACATCTTTTGCCACCCGCTGTGGGTAGTTTCCACTGTCCTGCTCGGGCTTGTGGTGCGCGCCCAGCGGAGAGGCTCCTGGAGTCCGAAAGCCTGCACCGCGCAGCTCAAGGGACGGACAGCTATAGTCACTGGAGCCAATACAGGTTGGTTGCATGAGTTATTTTTCATTCCGATGCAGGCTCTTAACAAATAAATGAGTCAGTTATCAATTAGTAAAAAATAACAACAACAGCAAAAGCAGCAGCAGCAACAATAACACGAACTGGTTTTATCATAACATCTTAATCAAATGTCAAAATGCATGCAACATAGAATTTTAAACCCTAATGAAAAAAAGAACTGTGGTGGCCCAGGCTTAAATTTAAATTAAAGCTGCAAGCAGCGTTGGACGGGCCCTCGCCCCCCCGTGCACGTCGGGGACGGCGCGCGTGTCGAAGCGCAGACAATTCGTCCGTTTGTTCCAGTTTTAAGGGTATTTTTCGGTGCTTTTATTGTGAAAGAGTTTTGGGCTTTTATTTTGAAAGGCCGCGGAAGTCCTAGTGTGTGACCGACAGGACTACTGGCAGCTTCTGCATGATCACACCAAAATGCAGGCACACACACTCACTCACTCACTCACACAAACACACACATACGCACGTGCACACACACACACGTGCGCACACACACACACACACACACACACACACACACACACACACACACACACACACGACGCCAACAAAAACCCACTGGTAGTACATTCGCTGCTGGTGCCCCTCTGGCCACTAGCAGCGCCCCTCCAGCAGATGGCGCCCTTAGCATGTCCTAGTGTGTGACTGACTTGAGTACTGGCAGCTGTGGCATGATCACACCAAAATGCAGGCAGACAGAGAAATCCTCATTCAATCCAGTGGAGAAATCCAGAAAACCCACCCCTGTTTGAGGCGTCACAGCTCGGTCACTGTTTGAGTTACAGACTTGATTAAAAGCTTAAATGAGTCACGAGACTTGGATCTATAAATCTCCCATTTACATGTTTTTGCTATCTTTTACCGTTTTTGAGTTATGGCAGTTTTAGTTTGAGAGTGTTTTCTGCTCCCTCTGAGCTCTTACAATGGGTGTGTATTGCGCATTCCTGAGGCAGCTAGAGTGAGTCACATGTCCAGGCAGAGTGCAGAGCAGAGCACACCAGAGTCAAAAACGCTTGAAAACTCTTCACAGCTCCCACAAACTTGGTCCAATCCACATCAAAACTACATATTTTTGTAGGAATTTTTGTCCTCTTTCCATCTGCATAGTTTTCAAAGCCGCCAGACTTTTACTTTAGACTCCAGGGGCCTAATTAGTGCCCAGTGTCAGCCTCTTCACACCAAACTCCATGGGAAAAAATGAGATTTTGGTTCTGGCCCCTCCGACTTGGAGGTGTTATCACATCCAAACTAAACGAGTAATGACGAAATCCTTCAGAACCTTTG
The DNA here is from genome assembly GCF_902150065.1 of Myripristis murdjan. Classification (NCBI taxonomy): domain Eukaryota; kingdom Metazoa; phylum Chordata; class Actinopteri; order Holocentriformes; family Holocentridae; genus Myripristis; species Myripristis murdjan. The sequence continues at coordinate 25,195,903 of NC_043984.1, forward strand.
TTCAGCACTGTGTCCTCTGTCATCTGTGCAATTTTCAAGTTGCTGCCATTTACGCCCTGGGAGGAGATAGATTTTGTTTAAAGCGGAATTTTGGGTGAGAACGTGACTTTGCAACGCAAATTGTGGACTTCCTGTTGGTTTTAGAGGGGGGGTGTCAGCACGTGAATTGTAGGGCTTGATGAGACCTACATTTCGGCGTTGGTTTGGTCTTTCTATCACATTCCTGTGGGCCGCAGCGGCTGCCTTTGTGTGCGTAGGTGGCGCTACCGAGCCCATTTTTGCACCTTGGGGGTCTGTTTGTCCATTTTATCAAATTTTTCGCCAGACCTGGCCTGCGTGCCGAATTTGGTGAGTTTTGGAGCATGTTTAGGGGGTCAAATTAAGGGTTATTTAGACGTAATAATAATAAAAAGAAGAAAAAAAAACACTACAAAAACAATAGGGCTTCGCACTGTTCCAGTGCTCGGGCCCTAAATATGGATAGGTTACGTTGAAAATTGAATCTCAATATGTTTCCCAGTGGCTACAAGTGTTATCAAGGGGGGGAGGAGGGGTCATGCTTTACATAGTTAAATACCGATATTTGTACAACTTAAACAAACTAGGCGTTTTCAATTTCTTACAGACATATAGTGCACTTTCACTCTAAGGTTTAGGGTACATTTTACTGTGCAGAGGCACCAGTCATGTCCATCAGCAAAACAGTTCCTATTTACAAGCACTCACAGTGCCACACCTGCCTGTGGCACTGCTGAGACAGACCTCACCTGTGGTGAAGGGGTGATGGTGGAGCAGAAAAAAAAAAGTTTCTAAAGAGCATGAGATATTATAGGAGATAAATGTGAGTTTTTGGCACCATATATATAATGGTTTAAAAATTGTAGCCCTTACATACAACATACATGCAAACATGCATTAAGAAACCGACCGGCTGAATTGTTTTTTTAATGTATGAACTACCCATGGTTGAATAAAGGCTTTTTACATTTTTAAATATTCCTGCTTGATGCCAGAGTGCTTGAATTTTATCGATTTCCTTGTTGAGGTTTAGGAACAACATTTCCTAATATCTCACCTGTTTCTTGTGTTCAAGGTATTGGGAAGTTCATCGCCCTAGACTTAGCACATCGCGGGGCCCGTGTTGTCCTGGCCTGTCGTAGCAAGGAGAGGGGGACTAAAGCACTAAAGGAAATCCAGAGCATAACAGGGAACACAGATGTTCACCTACGTCTGTTGGACACATCCTCTCTTGACTCTGTCAGGGCATTTGCTGAGAAGTTCATTGAGGAGGAGAAGGCTCTGCACATCCTCATCAACAATGCAGCAGCATCTGGTAAGGATCAGCTCGGGGCAGAGACATGGGCAACCAGAGAATCAGACAGACAGACATGCAAACATGTGGAAATGTCACCATACTTGAATGTAGTTTTCCTTTCTCCCCAAGTCATAGAGCAGAAAATGCATTTGTTAAAGCTTCAGTAGGTAACTAAACACATTGGCTTCCCAAGATGGTGATGAAGAATAACTGTTAACACTTAACACCGTGCACACTGAAATATCACAACATGATATCAGTAAATACAAGAGGTTCCAGCCTGATCTGGATGGTGGGTTCACTCACTGATGTTTAGAAGACAGTTTTGTATTAAGTCTCATGTCCTAATTTATCCATTCCTGTACTTACAGAGCATTTCCCACCAGTGGGCATATCTGATGTTAGAACTTCATTTGGGCAAATAGGGTAAATGACGTCACATCGGCATCAAAGCATAAGCAAGCACAACTCTTACCAGCATTTTCCCATCTGCTCCACATCTGCTTTGCAGAAACAGAAATTCCTTTGTAGTCTTTAACTGTCTAATAAGAAAAAAAGAAAAGAAAAGAAGGAGTTTTGCAAGCTGGCCCCCTAGAAAAATCGTGTATTGTTGATTATTGGTCAAACAGTTCAAGATAGACTTGTGTGTGTGTGTGTGTGTGTCTGTGTGTGTGTCTGTGTTATGTTTTTAATGTCTGCATGCGTACATGTGTATAACTGAATGCAAATTTCAATAACTCTACTATTAGGCCTACCCAAGGAGATAACCAAAGATGGGTTGGAAATTTCGTTTGCCACTAACCATCTGGGACCCTTCCTTCTAACCAACCTGCTGCTGGGTAAGAGTTTGTGCAGGAATTCTTCACAGCACGATGTCACATATGAAAATGTTCAGCAATTGTGCTCTTCGGTTTCATGACTTTTTTCTCTCTGTGTCTCTGTCTCATTCCAGACCTCATGAAGCGTTCAGCCCCAGCACGTATCATCAATGTGTCCTCAGTCAACCATTGGAGGGGTAAAGTGGACTTCTCTCATTTCCGTGGTGAAAACCTCGTTCACAGGATGGACCAAGTCTACAACCACACCAAGCTGCATAACATCATCTGTACCAATGAGCTAGCACGCAGGCTACAAGGGACAGGTAGGCTAAAATCAAAAATATTACTATGATTTTTATTCTTCAGTATTTTTCTCTTTAACAATCTAGTTATGTCAGTCCCTTTGCTTGAGAACTTGGCCTGCTCTAAGTTCCTCCATGGGACATGTGGGTTCTTAGAAGAAGAGCTGCACAAAGACGAAATACATATGAACATTGAAGGACAATGAGATATATGTCATAATATGTCATATTTTGACTTCTCAACAACTGATTGCATCTACCTGTCATAATTATCAGTTGCATAAGCATGTACAGAATACACTTGTGTAGCTTAGAATTCAAGGCTAACTTATCCCAGTTCACCCTTATTGTGAAAAAACTAATCACTGAAACTTGAAAGTTGCTATGCATAGGTGGCTCCGTCTTGTGAATACTTTGCTGGCATGTGCTTTCACTAAATTTACTGTTTTCTCTGTTATAAACCCATAATATTTGTGTATTAATGCAAAATGTGTTCCACATTAAAAGCTCATAGACGTCCTAGGATCCATTTGTTGTAATCCCCAGTGAGACGTTAGTGGCCTAGCTGGGGCCAGCCACTTAGTTTAGACATGCGCCAGGCAGAACAGCGAGTGGTTCTTTTTTTTTTTTTTTTTTTTTTTTTTCATGTTTCTACAGTGGTTTATGCAAAACGAATGTGCTTTCTTTTTCCTTGTTCCTTTTTCCTTTTTCCTTTTTCATTGACCTCGTCTATGCTTGAGTTCTGCCCTCTGAGCTGTTAATCACAGCCGCTGATAACAAACCTGAAGAGAGTCCAGCAGAATTTGAACGCACCTGGAACAAATATACTTTCTAGTGAAGATATTTTAATGTTTTGTTTTGTTTTTTTTGTTTTTTTGTTGTTTTTTTTTTGCTTGTTTGTTTGTTTTGGTTTTGTTTTTGGTTTGTTTGTTTTGTTTTTTTGGCAGCTTTAGCAAAAGTACATGCCAAGTATTCACAGCACTGAATGCGCTTCAACTTTAAAGTGTTATGGAGTGTTTTTTCACATTTTTTAAAACATAACTGGGAGTGATTTGAGCTAAGTTGGCCTTGACGTATGAGCTCCCAAAGCATGTTCTGTACAGACTTATGCAACCAATATTTGTGATGGACAGATATGATCACAAGATAAGTAAAAACAGGACCAGATTCTGCTGCTTGCGTGTTCCCAAAGACCTCTGTGGGACCTCAGGGGTACCTTTGAGCACATCTGTGAATGTACATAATATATATAAACAATAACACAATATTTTTCCAGGAAATGGAAAGTGAAAAAAAGTTTTTCTTTGCTTTGAGATCGGTTCCAGTCTCTAAATGCAGCCATTTAAGGAGTGTTTCTCAACAGCAAAGTACCGCAACACAGATGGACTTTCCCTCATTGAGTCATTTCAAATTTACAGACCAGTAATGACGAGATAATAAGGACTGGGGTATTTAGAGACCTCCGGGACATTGTTGAGTCTGCTTTGATTAATTTCTCTCACTCTCTCTGTGTGATCTCTCCCGGTGTGTGTGTGTGTGTGTGTGTGTGTGAGATAGGTGTCACAGCAAACTCTGTCCACCCTGGTGTCGTAATGACAGAGGTAATGCGACACTATAAATTCATAATACGAGCCCTTTTCAACTTAGTTGGAATCTTCTTTTTCAAGGTGAGTCATTTATATCATCCATTTTCCTTAAATCAATCACTTTCTTATCTTAGACACTGCAACCTGTTAAAGTAAAAAAAAAAAAATCCAAGTGCTGCGTTAAAAACCGTGTGCTTGGCTACTATAGGAAACAACACAGTGGTATGAACCCAAGTGACCCAGCTGCTCGGCTGATGTGCAGATTTCAGCCCAGTAGTTGACTCAAACTTTCAATTCATGTACTGAGTGAAAATAGCTATCCTGCAGGGTCAAAGTCTACCCAAATGTGTGTTATTCTCTATCTTGCTGCAATCACCCCTTTTGGCATATTCAATATTTTATAATTTACATTGTCAAAGTTGCTATCATATGTACTTGTAAATATTTAATTTAATAATAAATAACACAAATATGACCACAATGGGCCACAAAAACACCTTTGCATGCAGACGACAAGAGATAAGCAGACGGCTAACTGTGGACCGTGACAAGTTGAGGGATAAGCCAGTCATTTGATCTCCCTGAAGGGGCTTAGTTTGACAAGTTAGATGCCATACATGATTGTGCTTACTACACAGCTGCAAACCAAAACAGCAAAGTGGTTTTGGTAATGTTTTTTTTAAAGACAGCAGCCGCAGCAGCAGCAGCAACCATGTCAACATAAATAAATGTGGTCACACTGTCAGTAAGTGTCTTACCAGCAGAATCTTCCATGCCGGTGGTCATGCTGGTTTGTGGCTTTAGATGTTGACATCTAAAGCCAAGGACATGTGAAGGGATCACTGCAAAGCACACGGGTTTGCCTAAGCTGTGTTCCAGGTGGCTCTTGGTCGAAGCTCACCTTTTGTACTATGAGTTTTGTCACACTTCCATCTGGTTTACATTCTAAACTTCCAGAGATCAAAAGATATTCAAGCGATCTTTCATTCTTGTCATTCCTTCAGCTGTCAGCCTGCGTAGCCGACCATTTAGGAGTGACTCATGATCAGTGGAGCCTTTTTTTTTTGTTCATCATGCTCCCTTGCATTTTTTAGCACCTGCACTTCTTGATATTTTAATATTTAACTGGTATTTAATGACACCGTCAGCAATTTTGAGATCAGTACAAATTTTATATGTTGTAGTATGGACTTTTTGCAGTCATGACGTTTTACGGTAGTTTTAAAATGTTTTGAACCAGCGTGGTGTCCGCTTATTTAATGTGAGAGACCACTTGCACAATGTTTGCAGAGGGGCAAGATATGGCTGTTGCTATGAGACGTACAACTAGGGTTGTCCGGCCTCCACAGTTGCACGGGGAGCAAGGGGCTCAGTCAACGCAGGCTAAGCTCACCACAGCTCAGGTGGTGCTTGTTTTTGTCACAAGACATTGGTTAATGTTGCACTTGGAGTCATTGTCAGAATGTGGCTGGCTGCAGACAAATGCAAATTGAAACGCAAATGGTTGAAAAAAGTTGATTTTTAACAACAGTTTTTGAGTATAAGCCTTGAAATTAAAGTCAAAGTTAAACCAAATAAATAAATAAATAAATAAAAGTTAATGTAAGTTAATAAATTAGTTAAAAAGTTAAATAAAATCCATTCAGGTTGTCATTCCTGAAGTTGCAGTCCACATTTAACAGGTTTATAATCTCATTATGATAAATGTAAACTCATTCAGCAGGTTCATGCCCCTGCAGCAAACCCGGTGGCTTGAACTCGGTGGAATTTAGTATGTGGTTATGGAAAAGTCATGAGAAAATTTGTAATTTTATTGGCAAATAAGTTTAGAAACTTAGAAACTAAAAAAGTGTGTGATGCATGTGTGTGTGTATGTGTGTGTGCGTGTGTGCATACCTTTGCATACTTCTGCATGCATCTGTGTGCTTTGTGATCATGTCAGAGTAATTTAGTGGCAGACCGTTGAAAATTGGAGAGAACAAATCTAAATGCTGCCAAATGTTCCTCACAGCAAAAACTTACAACACTGAAAAAGTTTAACTCAAACCAAATTTGTAATTTGGAGCAGCAGTCATCGCTTGCTTGTTCTATGAAATGATCCAGGGAAATATTTTGTTCTCTGGAAAAGGCTCTTAGATGTTTGTGTGTGTGTGTGTGTGTGTGTGTGTGTGTGTGTGTGTGTGTGTGTGTGTGTGTGTGTGTGTGTGTGTGTGTGTGTGTGTGTGTGTGCATCTGTGTAACATTAACAGGAGAGTAAGACAAAATTTCCATGTTTATTTTCCAAGGGGAGAGGTTAGCTGATTATTTTCATCATTGGGTAGTAATAGAAAACATCTATTTTCTCAAAAAGAACAAAAGTAAATAAAAAAACATTGAATGGGACAGTATCAAAAACAAGATTTTTGAGGAATGCCTTGAACATGAAAAGCACAGCTTTTTGCTCTGTGCACGTTCACATAAAAGGGGGCATTTTGGCATCATATGATTCTACTTCCTCGAAAAATGGACCGTTCACGGGCTGCATATTTCACGCAAGAGGAGCAGCTCGTCCTCATGGAAAGCTACGAAAATTTTTAAAATAAAATTAACCCTAAGAGCAACACTGTGGCCGCAAATAAGGCAAGAGAGGAGTGCTGGCGATTAATTTCAAAGGAAGCACGAAGGTTGGGGATTCTGTCACTGTTGTAGCCATTTTAAATAATTGCTGCAATATTCATTCAGTATTATGAATTTTAGTTAAGAAATATGTAACTTCGGTAGCTTAATGGGAGTGTTGTCTAGGAATTGGAGGTAAAGCCTGAGGTTAAGTCAGGTGACTGAAGGTGTGTGTGGGTGAGCCTAGCGGTGTCGGTTGGTTACCATGGTTACATGACAATTTTGACCACTATTTACGCTGCTTAGAGCCACTTGTCAGTAGTTTCAGATAATTGTTCTTTACATTTGAAGTTTAACTAGAATTATGGAGCCATTTCTTCCTTTTTTGTTAAATCTTTTTTTCTAAATCAGAATAAGTGGCGTTCAGAGTGCGTTTGAAACACCACAGGCTGCTCCCGTCCAATCATCAGCTTCAGATGCCATGACAGTCACCGTTATAATATAAGTAGGGTTGTCCCGATCCGATCATGTGATCGGAAATCGGGGCCGATCACATGACTGAAGACTCGATCGGGACTCGGACGTTATGTCCCGATCAGGTATCGGATAAATAATATATATACATATGTATATTTATTGTCAGAGTTTTCCCTGCCTTATAATTTCTTAGGCGCACCGCCTAGACGTTTTCACCGACCGCCTAGATCAAATGAACGCGGAAAGGGGAAAAAACGCACATCGACATATTCAATCTGCGGCTCCTTTAGGAATCTGTTGTTGATGCTAGCTTGGATTGTCCGGAGGGAGTTAGGCGGGCACTGGGCCATACGTCATGAAATACTGACAACGGAATTAACCAATCACTGCAGCGAATAGTTTGTGCGTGCATGCTGAGAGGATGGCTTTCAGCCGCGACATATCCGCTGTAGGCTAGGCGGAGGGGGAAGGTATGAATCGCCTAGCGCGAAAAACACATGCGCTCGCAAATACCAGTGATACAATGACAACATAGCGACTTTCCAAAATATCCCCAAGTGACTTTATAACCTAACGTTAGTCAGAAACTTATTTGAGTAACGTTTGTTGTGTTCGTTTTTGTGCCGATATGCCGTGCGCTGGCCGCCCATCTCTCCCTCGTTCCACTTGCTGATACAATAGTGATGGGTCGGTCACGAACGAACCGGCTCTAAGAGCCGGCTCTTTGAAGTGAACGACGGGAGCCGGCTCCTGATTGGGAGCCGTTTTTTTTTTTTTTTTCGGGAGCCGATTGGTTATTTTTTTTTTGCGAAAGCCGCAAGTGATTGTTCAAGATGTGGGGTGCCGTCTGTCTGCGCTGAGCGCTTCACCCCGGACCGGCAGTTACACACACACACATGAACAGGAGAACAGGAGGGAGGGAGACGAGAAAGAAAGAGAGCGAGGGGCCAGGAGAGACAACATGAACGCGCTGGAAAGGTGGAGTTAAGAAAATGAGTGACAGCAGGAAAAGGAGTAAAATCTAGACCCAGTTCAGTTTTATTGACAATACAAAGGCAGAGTGTAGAATCTGCAAGAAAAACATCTCTTATCGAGCGGGCTCCACTAACAACCTGCACAGGCACATGACAACTGTCCATCCATCAGTGCAATGGGAAGAAAAAACACAAGCAGTTGAACCTGATATTGATGAAGGTGAAGTGTGTCTACTGCTGCTGCTGCTGCTGCAGTGTGTACAGCAATTCAATTCAACTGTAAATAGTTAAGTTTGTTTTTGTATTTTATAATATATGTTTTGTAGCACTATGTAGAGTGAATAGATAGATAGATAGATAGATAGATAGATATACTTTATTGATCCCAACCAGGGAAATTCTGGAAATAAATAAAGCCATATTTATATAATAATCATATATAAATAATAATAAAAAAAACACAACGCATGTTTTTTTTTTACATTAGTAATTCATTTTGCGCATAATTTTACATTATTGTTGGTAATAAATTAATTTAAGCAACAAAAAATCTGAAGAGCCGCTTGGGAGCCGAAAGAGCCGACTCTTTTTAGTGAGCCGAGCCAAAAGAGCCGGTTCTCTAAAAAGAGCCGGAATTCCCATCACTATGATACAATGACAACTTAGCCACTTTCCAGACTCCCCCAAGTGACTAAACCCCCTAACGTTAATCAGAGACGGATTTGTGTAATTATTGTGTTCGTTTTTATGCTGCTATGCCGTGCGCTGGCTGCCTTCCCATCTCTCCTTCGTTCCACTTGCTGTTCGCTTCGCTTTTCACACACAAGCACCCAGCCCCCCCGCGCAGTAAGCTATCAGCTGTATACTAGTTTCCAACCGCTTGGTTTTTGTATTAATTTCTGTACTTTATTTTATTTCCTGCTACTGTTTGTGTTTGTACATATTTTGTCAGTATCTTAGATCTTGCCATTTATGTTTGTGTGTGGAGACATTTGAGAAAATAATTAAAAATAATTAAATTATAAAATGTTAATCTAATGTCCAAATAAATCGGTTAATCAATATCTGCGTTTGCCAATTAACTGCCTTTTATCAAAATGCAGTTTGTTAAACACTTAAATTGTTATACTAGCTTCTTCATTTGTCTCAAAGAGTGCATTTCAATTCCATATTGACCTATCTGGAACCGCGGTTGTTTCTTGGCAATCATTAATAACATATCATTTCCTGGTTTTATAGAAGTATCGGATCGGGACTCGGTATCGGCAGATACTCAAAATCAAATGACTCGGACTCGGACTCGGGGGCAAAAAAACGTGATCGGGACATCCCTAAATATAAGGGGTTTCCTTTAAAAAAGTAGGCTACTATAACAAAGTCTGTGATACAACGGAATATTTCTAACAAATGTGAAGTCTGTGCACCACTAATTGTATACCTGCATTGTGCATATGTGTCACCAATCACCGGACAAAAATTACTTTGTGATTTCACCTGGGTGAGATAGCATCGCTTTTATAGCTGGGGTTAAACTTAGCTCATAACCTGGTCGGGACCAGGTTATGAGATAAGCATAAGTTACCATGGTGATCTAGCCGGGTTAAAAGAGAGCCACCTTTGTGATACAGGAAAGCCTGGCTTTAGACTCAACATACCTCGCTAACCCACTAAACCTGCTTCGTAGTACACCCCTCGGGTCATTTTCGACCCACTTATGTATCTCATGGCTAACAAAGGTGGATTATGGGACAGTGGGCGCCTAGGCGCTAAATACTTGAAGTCAACAGCATATTAGATAGGACAAATATTGACCTGCACATCAACAGGGTTTACAGCACAGGAACATTCAGAGCTAACAGCACAGTAATTAGAAATAAATTCAACAACACAGGATTTACAGTTCAGGAAAACTCAGTTAAAGCCAGTAGCACATTAAGACATAAGTTTAAGCCACCTCTAAATATTAACAACAATAATAATAATAATCCATGTCGGCCTCTTAGACGGCGCTTCTGATGCTGTTGTTTAGCACTTAGCACTTGGATCTCTTCCCACAGAGCTGAAGGGCCGATACTGCATGAAGCACTTAGCCTCTCTTAAGTCCTCATGATGGTTTCCTTCTTCAGACATCTTGAAAGTGAATGTTTAGTTCTACTGCTTTAGTTCTTCAATAGGACTTTTGGGGCTCTGTTATTGACATGAATGACTCAGCCCTTTGATATGGTTCACGGGGCCCAAGGGCTATTCGGTAATCCACCCATGTTTGTAAAGAATGTATACTCTTTGCAGAATGAAAGTCTCTTAAATGTTAATACACTTACAGATACTGATAGGAAAAAAATGCAATTAAATTTTGGTAAAAAGCTTGTAGAATTTAACATTCATTCTGTCTCTAGCATCTTTCCACTGTGCAGGAATGCCTTCTTTTGGCATATTTCCAGACAACAAAGCTGTAGGGAAGTTTGAGTGCAACACCATCAAGGGTAGGATGGCTCATAAGAAGCTGTCTCTACATCCAGACAGGCTCCATTCATTTGGCAGCATGTGTTGGCAGCCAATCAAATCAATGCACGATGCTGTAATCAACCTGGGTCTGCCATGCCTGCGGTCAAGGCAGTTTGTTGTTTGTGATCTACAGACTTGTGATTTGTTTTGGTGGGTGTGCTTAAAAAGCAAGATACTCCATTATCTAAAGCATCAAAATTCAAGTTATATTGAAGTTTTAATAAATATAATTATAGTGAACTTTTAATAAAAGTGTGGCTGTCAGTGTTGAGTACTGTTGTTAAGTTTACTTTGCCTTTTCTAAGGTCTTTTCAGCTTTATTGTCCAGTTAAAACATTTGTTAGAAAAGTAATCAAATGTAATAAATTACACTACTTTGATGAAGTAATTAAAATAGTTATATTACTTATTACATTTTTAACAGTAACTAGTAATCTGTAACCTATTACATTTCAAAAGTAACTTTCCCAACATTCCCAACACACTCAGTTGAAGTGTTACTCATTAACTTTCTCCACCTGCATTTTTCCAGCCAGTCTGGAGCTTCAAACTTGTAACTTTCAGAAGCCACAGTATACATCAGGGGTGGAGATATTTGATTTGGGCACCATGGAGATAACTGTGCATCTTTCTTTGTCAGTCATCTCATGTCCTCCTGTCTTTCAGTCAGCAGAAGAGGGGGCAGTGAGCACCATCTACTGTGCAGTAGCAGAGGAAACCGAGGGGATAACTGGGAAGTATTTTGACAGCGACTGCTCCCTGGTTCTCCCCGCCCCTTTAGCCCGAGATGCTGCCCTCGCGGCCAAGGACTTTGAGATCTGCGAGAGACTGACATCAAAGCTCTGAAAACAACCGCAGAGGCTTGATAACAGCAGTGAGGTCAAAATCCGTTCTCCTGCAGTATAAACATGTGTTGAGTGCCACGAGGAGAGGATTATTAACATAAATGAAGAATCACTGATGTCAGCAAATAACATCTTGAACAGGCAATCATGAGTTATGCAGGGCCTGGAATGGAATCGTCGTGTTGAATTAATTATTGTCCCAGTCCTGGCAGGACACAAGTTATGCTAAGTCAGGTTATGGCTGATGGCTGCCACACCTATCCAATCTCACAGCACAGATTTGACAGTCCATTTACAGTTTTTTATGATTGCATAAACACTAAAACAGAAGAATCACACAATTATCGACACCTTACACTCAAGGAGCAAAACATTGGACCAGATTTGCACCACTATACACAATGTCAGCCTCACACTTCTGCAAAACACTACACACAGTGATTTGCAAAACATTAAACACACTTGCGTTAGACACTGAAGTACAGCATGATGTCACTTCCTTGCAGTTCCAAAGCACTGACTGACAAATCAGCACACTCATGAGCCAGTTGATTGAACACAGCGATCAAGTGTGCAAACATACAACTGCTCAATTGTAGACACACGAATCAGAGATCATACCACTGATTCTTGGGAATTTGGATAAATCATCATCCCACTAAGAAAAATGCTATTTCTGTTGGAAATTTACAACATTTTAATGAATAAAAAGAATCAAGGACATAATCAGGGGGTCCTTTGCACATTTATAAGGTTCTTTTATAGGTTTATTTTTAATTTTTATTAATTTAATGATTATATGTTGGCCCATGGCCTACAAAACCAGTTGTCCTCAGATAAGAGATAATCATTTCAACTTGATTAAAACAAAAAGTAATAATTTCATTGAATAATATATTTACCACATGAAAGAGTACATCATAATACGTATTAAAAACTACAAATGATGAGTTTTGAACAATATTTACTATTATTACAAAATGTGTCCCACATATTCGTCACCACCGTCAGATATTTATTTAAAAAAAAAAAAAAACTCTACAAATACAAGGTCAATTACATTCCTGAGGACCCCTTTTCAAACCTTCAGCTCTACTGCATGCTTCAAGACCACTCAGGCTCCTGTAACTTTGCTATTTTCTCTTAAATCTCTTCATATTTTTGGACACTGCTACTGTCACAACCATAACATGTCAACACCGTCACTTTTAAAAATATTAGATTAGATTATGGAATAAATGTATACTTTTTAAGAAGAGGTCTGATGCAGGTAGCAACAGGGGTGAAACAAGATGGCTAATGTGAACAACTCATGCTTATCATGTGAAAGAGTAGGTTTTTGTCACCACCATCAGACGTCACCACCGTCTTATTGTATTGGGGCACATTTTCTTCATTGTTCGCCATTCGCGCCACTCAGAGACAAAAGAGACAGAGATGGAGGCTGTGTCACCTGGTGTGTTTGCAGACCCTTCAGTAAGTATCCATTACTAGTGAACTTCATGTATTTTATCAACCGTAAAATGTCAGGGTAGATTTGGTATGTATATAATCCGCCAACTAAATCTTTATATCTTTAAGAGAATTCATGAGAAATGTTACGTTCTGTTCAGCTTGTGAGCTAGCTACCACACGGCGGACCTCCATTGTGGTTTCGAAGTTCATTTCTGCCTTATTACCTAAATTACACCACCTTAAATTCAATTTGGGACAGTATAAGGAGTCACTCCTTTAAACACGTCATGAAACCTGATGAAGGTTAAATATTAACGTTAGGTAACTAGCTAACTACATTAGCTAGTCAATTCGCAGCGATTTCGCCATTTTGTGGCAGGTGCACCGCGGAGTTTGGGTTGAGAAGGGAGAGAGTTAGACTTGAGTTACTTATTGAGCGTATAAACCCATTCCGTTAAGTCTTATTGTATTTTAACAAACGTGTGTCCTATCGTGATTAAATTACAACCAACATTTGGGACTGAAGCCATTTGGCTGTCGTGTTTTAACATTAGCGTTACAGTCAGGGCTATTGTGTGTTAAACGGGCAAACGTCTGTCTGCGCTAGAAACCACTCGTTTTGGATGTTATCACGCCATTGAGCTAGCAAGCACAGGTCAGTGTGTTTTAACAGTGCTTGTACTGGTTTTCCTCTAGGGTTAGGGTTACTCTGGGTTGTTCGGTTTTGTGGGTGGTTATGTCCCTGATGTCACCGGTAGGCTGAAAATGACACAAAATGTGTTGTCCTTAACTAGACACGTGTGTTAAAAATTAACACATGATGTGTTATTTTCAACACATCTGTTGTGAGAGTGAAGCAAAACACCTGTCCAGAGTTGCACAACAATAAGCACAGACTCAGCTTCACACTTTTTGCAAAACAATGTTGATTGTGATGTTGATGAAATTCTCTGGCCAGATGCAGCTAGGTGAAGCGATGTGTGGTATTTTCTGTACCGCATTTTCAGGTTGTTGTTGTTTTTTTTGTTGTTTTTTTCCAGATTTCTTTTTGTTTTCTTTCTTTTATTTTACAGTACTACTTACCTGTACTTAGAACAATATTTAGCACAATATTTTTTATTTGTCTATTTGCTGGGCTTACAGTGTTATTTACACTACTATGGTAGCATAAATCTTGGGACATGTTTTGTTGTGATTGTCCATGTTGACTGATTTTGAGTATATTAAGTGAAATAAATCATATTTTCAATAGTCTGCATGACTGATGTTGTGTTTTGTGAATTTACCACATTGTATATTTGCACTTTCTCTGTGAACTTCACTTACAGTAGGCTAATCACTGAGAGGTAGAATTGCTATAAGTGTTTTAAGTTAAACACAGCTGTGTGTAACTGGTTCAAACAGAATTAAGCCTTATGAAATGTGTGTGTTCCATATGGTAACATAATATGGTTTTTATAAATTAGTGTATAATTTTTACAAGAGTGTTTCATTTTGCACAGGATTTGAGGTGTTCTGCATACTGTGTGTGTGGTTGTGCTAATTGTGTGTAGTGTTTTGAAAATCTGAGCCCTGTTTTGAAAATCATGCTTACAGTTTTTTTCGATTGCTAAAACACGTTTTTCAAAACTGTACGTTTTTTTCAAAACTGCACACACAAAACTCCAAACATCACACACAAATTGCTAAACCCTGGCATCCCTTTGCAAAACAACTCTTTGCCATCAAATCTCTTAACATGTTCACAAAATGGAACTCATATTTTCACATGACACACACATACCATTCATTGAATAAACACAACTAAGCTTTTGGCTGAACACTACCAAGCATGTACAGAACACTGAAGAGCAAAACTGAAAACACAATTATAGAAATGGAACACACTGAATCAATGACAATGCCCACTTCTCTCAGAGACAAACATAAAACATCACACAAATTTTCAGACAAAACATTTTATTTTTAAACGTTGCTTTCTTGGAATCATTTTTCTTTACTTAAATGTTTTGAAATAATAATAATAATTAATAACAAAATGTAGGAAACAAAGAATAAAGGGACCCAAAACAATGTGACTGCGACCCACAAATGCGTCCCAAAACACTGTTTAGGAAACAGTGCTGTAGTCTATTGAATGCAGTATTACAATACACACGGAAAATAGATTTCGTACCTGTTCTCCATCCTGAACGTCCTAATGATGGTCGACACTGTGAAGCGGCTGAGGTTTGGCTGGACCCTCTGGCCAGCCTCCCTCATGCTCAACCCATGGTTGAGCACATGGTCCAATACAGTAGCACGAATCTCATTGGAGATTCGGATTCTCTAAATCTAAAGTTGTAACAAATTGAGTCAAGCGATTGGGGACAGAAGTAAAGGTTGTGAAAATTGTGCCTAATTTTTGCTTTTTGTGTTTTAGCAATTGAAAAAAACTGTAAGCAATCATAAAAAACTGTAATGGCCTTCTCAATTTGATTCAGTCTGTACACTGACCTGTGCTTTGATGCTGTTACCACGTCTTGAAAAGTGCCTCCTCCAGCCCAGCCTCCACCTGCTGCAGTCCTGCTCTGGCTCTATGCACTCCAACGGGTCTTTATTTATAGCATGTGCTGCTTGTAACATGTTGCTGTTATACTGATGGACCGCAGCAGGGAACATCCCCAAGAGTAGAACCATACCAAGCCAAACTTAAGACCTACTGCCATCTTTATTCACAATAAATGGATAAATAATGACATGACTGATTCCTGAAGGGTTTCGCTCTGTAACACTATATCAATTTTGTCAGCAATAAACCATACCTATAATAATAGAATAATGAATAGTTGAATGACAGCAACAATAATTTATTTAAGATTTGTTCAATGAAATGGATGAGAGACCACCACAAAGACATGGAATAATGCAACACGACCCTTCAGTTGCATTAAAAATAAATTAAGGCAGTTTAAAATACTTATCAGACCGTATTACACCCCATCTGAGCCAGGTATAATGGGAATAAGGGATGACAGTACATGTATAAAATATAGGCTAATCCACCTGTTATGGGACTGCAGTAAAATTAAGGATCTGTGGTTTGGCATTACTAAGCTAACGATGTTACACATTAACACAACTATTCCACTCACACCACAGTCAGGTATACTGGGAGGTTTGCAGAGCTTCAGCAGAGTATCTTCAAAGAGTAAAAATATATTCCTGTCATTATGTTTGGTCACAAAGAAGGTAATTATGAATAACTGGATCTCCTTCTGTTCACTGCTCAGAAGGAATGAATCACTGAAGCTAAAAGGGAGCTTTAGTTTACAGAATAATAACTCAGAATATGCTGAAAGATGGGTGCCTGTTTAAACATATTTTAATGTAACTGTGAAGAAGAATATGGAAATTGTTCTTTTCTTGTAAGTCTCCTTTTTGTCTGTGCTGTATCATGATAGTATGTTTGAATGTGAACAGTAAGATGAAAGAACAGGGATGTTAAAAGCAGCAATAATAATCAGGGAAGCTTTTCAGCAGAGTTGGATTAGATTTGTGGCTTGGTTTAGGATGGGGCCAGAAATGTACAACTCAGTCCTCTTTTCTCTCTTTTTGTCTTTGTTTACCTGCATGTGATTGTATGTGATTGTACTGTTTTATTTCTTTGTATTCTGCAGAAAATAAAAATGGAAAAATGATGAATGAATAGCTGATGACTATTTCCTGAAATTACTGCGATTTTCAAATAATGGGCTAAGATGGGAAATGGCTTAAGTGCTACTGAAAAGTCAGCTTTGCTTTCTCACAGTCCATCATTTTGTTAGACTAAGTGTCACAGTGGAAATGGTGACTAACTTCTTTGGAAACAAATTCTTCATTTCAGTGAAGTCCTGTGACTTCAAATGAGGAAAGTGGGGGAGTAACGTGCTCACAGAGGATGACTGAAGAGTGAGGTATTATCTAAACAGGACAAGCTTTCTCAGCAAGACCAAAGAAAGAAAGTACAATTGCAATCGTAATTCCAATTGCACAAGAGCAGCGTTTCCTCTCCCATAAGATGTATTTTAATTATTATTTTTACCGTTGGAACCCTGGCCAGTGGATTAGTTAGCAGAGTAATTGTCATTTTGTATTTTTCCTTAGTTCTTGTTTTCATTTTGTTTATAATTTCTTGTTTTCATTCAGTTTAGTTTGCAGTTGGGTTTGCCCGTTTCAGTTTAGCGTTTTATTGTTTAAAAATGTTTAGGTTTAGTTTCGTTTTAATTAGTTTCAGTGTTAGTTTTAGTTTCTATGTTATAATATGAGTATTTCTCAGGGGCACGATTTAAGACGTTCAGAATAGAAATTACAATCCAAACACAACACTGTTGAGGAAGTTGACTCACTGTCATGGAAACGCTCCAGGCTCAATACACATCAGCACCAACGCCTCCTCGTGCTTTTTTGACTAGCAATTTGACTAAAACTAACGTTTTGACAGTTTTTTACATTTTATTTTAGTATTGTAAATGCTCCGTAAGCTACGCGTACGCAGAACCATAAATCGGCCTTAAATAGGCACAATGCGCAGCTCCGAGCGGAACAGACTGGCGCACAGTAGGAAACATGAGCGCGCACGTCTTCCCGTGTCATTAGGGAGAAGACACTGACATGTTGAAGATTTGTTTAGCTTTTATTGTGCAAGTGGGCGACCTGCCAAACGCGTTTTTTCTCTCTCCATCAAAGGAAGGGGATTTTTTCCCCTACATTTTGGGTGGTCATTTTGCCTGATTGGTTAAGGCTATGCGCAGCTATGGCTGGCATTAGGGAGAGGAAACGCTGCTCTGAGAGATATGGTGACACCCTGTGGCCTCTTCAATCTGACATGCACCTGCAGGAGCAGGGATTGGGCTGAATACAACAGAGACTCAACTGAGTGACACAATCACTTCCCTTTATTGACTGATTCATGAGAACATCATAAAACAGCTGTGCATTCAGTGCTGATGAGAGGCTTTATGCAGCGTCCATCTACCAGTGTCTTCAGTCTCACTATTTGTCTGCACACAGAGAGACACAGATAGTGAGGGAACATTGCGATTGCCATGAAATATATGCACGTAAAATCAAAGCACTATCACAGTGGAGATTTGGTGTTATGTCATCTTTTGATAATAGGATGTGCAAGGCCATGTAAGATTTTTTTTTTCAACAAATGTGTGTGCTGCTTCTTGGAACATGCAGGAACCTCTACCTTTCTCCTGCTCTTGCACTATTTCATGGATGATCTCCTCGAGCACAGGGGCCACATGGTCCAGCTGTTTGGCTGACAGGCGAACAGCAATCTCCACAGTTTTGTCCTGAACTCACACACACACACACACACACACGTACGGAGCATTAAGATAAATGGCTTGTACTGACTGTGCACATGCAGTGTCACAAAGGACGCTGTAAATACTTTGGCAGTGGGCTAGATGAAAACAATAACAATGTTGATGCCGAAGATTATGTGTGTGTGTGTGTGTGTGTGTGTGTGTGTGTGTGTGTGTGTGTGTGTGTGTGCGTGTGTGTGAGATCGCATGTTTGTGTCTATGAGCTTACAGGATTTCCACCATTTTCCACCTGAGGAAGCTGCTGGATTGTTACTTCTTCGAACTGACCGTCCTCTGACCTTGGCTCCATGCCCTTCTTGCCCTCCCGCTCCTGTAGCACACATACAGAAACACACACACACACATGCACACACACAAATGAATGACTGTTAAAAGGCTGAAACACATGGCATTGTTTCATGTCATAGAAGCACAGCATAAACTACCACAGTATCTATGTTTATCCCTTATCTGTTGCTCCTCTGAAAAGCAGCCACGCACACAGATTGGCCTCTCAAACAGACTGCCATCAATCTGTATGTGGAGCCATGGGACCTGCACTGTGATTTTTAATGACATAACCAGAGCTGAACAATGTGTACAGAAATTAATATCATGGCAGCTACAAAAAATAATGCTTGTTTATGTCTGATAAAATGTGTAAACATATGAAAAATCACATGTTAAAAATGCCAAAATAATATTCATTGCAGTAATCTGCATGGAAAAAATACAGTATCAGGCAAATTTTCCAATAATGTTCCTTAACTTGTTTCATTAATTTGACATTTTGAGAGATTTTAATCAGTATTTGCTTTTGACCAGTAACTCAGAAAACAGAAATATGCATCATAAAAACTCTAAATCATTGTTTGATCACTACACAGTTCTACTAGCAGACATAAACTATAATAATAATCACTGTCCAGCCCTAATACTGCATACTGTCAGATTACAAAAAAGTGGGTTTACCTTCATGAGCATCATCTCCTTAGGGCTGAAGAAAGTGATGTGTGCCTCCGTCCTCTCGGCCAGCAGGGCCACCAGACACACCAACACCATGCAACCCGCCACTGCTCTGCGCATGCTCATTCTTCTCTGTCCTTAACACACACACACACACACACATACACATACATATGTACATATGCACACATGAAAAATAGGCACGCAAAACAAACAACCATGCACACATGTCCATACACAGAGGTACTCCAACATGAACAGGGGTGAGTGGCACTGAGGCCAGGCCACTCACAAGAGAGCAGGGACTTTTTTCAGCTATGGGAAAGAGAGACAGCACTCAAAATAGGTCAACATGCAATATTTGACATGGGATGCAGCATGTGTGCCTGACACAAGACTGACTGAGTTCATAGGAGTCAAATCGGTGACAAGGGATATCATGTCATTATGCAAGGGAGATACTGAAGAGTAGATAGACAGAACGAGAGAGAGAGAGAGAGAGAGAGAAAGTAGCATTGCAGTAATAAACAACAAACTGCCCCAGTGACAATAGAGATAAGAAGCTGGAAAGAACCAGCCCATACTTAAAAAGTAAGACAACGCTGTACGCCAAAAGTGAAAGAAGAAAATGAGGATACCGAGGAGGAGAAGGGCGGAAGTAACAAAGAGTGAGGGAAAGAGACAGACAGAGAGAGAGAGAGAGAGAGAGAGAGAGAGAGAGAGAGAGAGAGAGAGAGAGAGAGAGAAAGCTGTACTCACGAGTCAGCCTTGGCCAGTTGCTTTGAGATGAGCAGTGCTCTGCTTGTCTGAGCGTCAGCTTGCCCCACTGAGCCTTTATATCAAGCCCTCGTCTGATCCGAAGCTTTTTACTGTCCTCCCTCACATCCGCTCCTCAACGGGCTTCTTCAAGCCCTCGCGTCCAGACCCATGGAAACACAGATATTCCTCAGGAATCCAGTGTTTTATTAGGGCAGTTAGCTGTCCACACTGTATCTAGGCCTTGGACAAGATACCCTGAATGACACACAGTCCAGGGGTGTCTGAGTATTGTTCACTGCTTTGTTTGTTGTTTGTTTGTGCACAGTCTGTTGCATACCGAATAGTTTTGATGTGATGTAGTGAATTATTGCTTGAATTGGTTGATGGCGCTGCAGAACAAAGAGCAGTAGATATTGTCTCATTTGTTCAGTGAGTATAAGACTGCAACAGTTTATCTTGGACTCCAAGGTCGAGGTAAATTAACCTTCAAACAACCCAGGAACTGCATTTTCCTGTGAATTAAACTGGAAATCTGTAAACACTTACTGAGTGACCCTAATTCTGTGTGTGTGTGTGTGTCTAAGAGTGAGATAGAGATTTGTGTGTGTTCAGTCCCAGTAACCATTCTTCTAAAAGCAACTGCTAACATCCAAAGCCTATCTCTCCAAAGAGGTCAGTCGTAAATTCTAAACTCTTAAGTAATATCCACACGATGTGACATTTATGACCTGCCAGTAATTTCTATTTCTGTACAAACAGACCCACATGCATCCATTCCCTGGAAACACATGACCCTAAAGAACTTTTATGATGCTTTTTCCTGATATGACACTTTATCTTTTTCCTGCATGCTGTTGAAATGTTATCACAGCTCTCAGGTTAGGTTCACAGCCATTGTTCAAATGCATTGCAGCAGTGGATAATTCAATATATTGTAGCCGCTGTGACTGAATGATTGCAGTTCAGGTGTGTAAGTACACAATGTGCACATTTTTTAAGCTTTTCTGTAGCATCACCACACGCACACTCACACACATCAATATTTTTAATATATATGATTATCACACCATTTTATTATCACACCTTTGTTTGTTTAGTTTCATTACCTGTTATGTTAATCAGAAATACTTTATTGATCTCCGAGGGGAAACTGGGTAAAACTGGATCTTAGTTTAACATTTTAATGGTAAACGTTGTTATAATGGTTAATTTTATGGCTATTGTCATTACCTAAGCTTGGTAAATTTGATAACTGTATTAATTTTGGTCATCTAAAACTCATGGGCATGAAATTTACCAAAGCTGTGTATTTTTTCATGAATGTTTAAAATGTGGCCATATGTCCTGTGATGAGTCTATAATTTACTGTGTAGCCAATGAATGTTCCCTCGGGTTGTTAATGCCCAAAACTGGAACACTGAAACCCATTTAAAGTGTATATTTTCATCACTGGTATTCTTTGTAATATTGCATTTTATGATGTCAGGCTTTCACGCCCATCGTTTTCCTTAAAAGTTGTAATTTTCAACATTGCTCAGCAGATGGGGCCATTTTGGTCCCTTCGCTCCTCTCTACAAACGCATGGTACTACCTAGTCTCCACTTTGGGCTTTTAGTCCAGTCATTTTATGAAAAAACCTAGGACAAATATGCATATGCATTTTGGAAGCATGTACACACACACACACACACACACACACACACACACACACACTAATTTCTCAACACACGCATACAGACTACTTTTAGGGATCACGCTCTCCTCACCAAGTCAGTGAAGGTGTTTTTTTGTTATTATATGGTCATATATAGGTGATTTTCAAAACTTTCCACCAATGGGATTCCTTGGGATTTTTTCTTCCTCACTCAGGACATACTGTGGATACAAAATTAGTTGAGTTTGCTTCTCTTGTAATTTGTCCTAGGTTGCCCCCAATTTTTGCCTAAAATTACTGGACTATTTTCTCCTATAGATGACCAGAGGTGAACTGAACTTCACTGACTTGGTGAGGCGAGCGTGATCCCTAAAAGTAGTCTGTATGCATGTGTTGAGAAATTAGTGTGTGTGTGTGTGTGTGTGTGTGTGTGTGTGTGTACACATGCTTCCAAAATGCATATGCTTAAATCCTTCTAGGAAAAAAACGACCCAATTAAAACCCATAGAAAACAATTAAAAATGTAATTTTTCATCTCATGGTCATCACACCATAAAATCATGCATTATATTTTATAAGGCTTTCAAACTGAAGCCCTGCCTTCAAAATTCTAATTTTTTTACTGTTTTCCAGATGATTGGGCTATTTTTCATGTTTGCCCTGGGGGGCAAAATATATGCTATTCTCAGAGTTTCAAACAGAGGCTTTGTCAGCAGCAGTGTACGTGTTATCAAGCTGTGCCGGCCACTGCAGCAATTTATGTCAACCAAAAATAGTGTGTGTGTGTGTGTGTGTGTGTGTGTTGATATGAATGCCGACGAATGATTTTTAAATCTGACTCTGCACAAAAAATAAAAATACATCAAAATCAGTGTTGTTGCCCATCATTGATATGTACGAGACTGTAACCCTCCAAAAAATTCACTTTGCATTTAGTATATGGAAAATAATTATTTTTGTGTGTGTGTGTTTAAAAAAAATAATTCAGTGAAAGTGAAAAAATGTTTTAGGAAGGGGACATTTCTGTCTAACACCAAAGAAACTTTTTACATTTTACTTTTTTTTTTTTTTTTTTTTACAAGGCACATGGGTAAAGTGTTATGTGATGTCAAGTCAAGTCAGTTTTATTTGTATAGCCCAAAATCTCAAATTACAAATCATTTTGATGACTGGACCATTTCAGTGTTGCATTATTGATGCATATTAACACAAAAGGAGTACAGTTTTTTGATGTTGTAAGTGGTCCAGGTGTCACTGGTCACACTACTCCATATAGGCTAATGTAATGTTTCACATTTCATGGGGTTATGGTATGTTTTACATGCAAAATCTTAATTCTGCAAAGTAACAACTAACTTCGTGTAAATGTGGTATAAAAGGAGCATTTCCCTCTGAAGTGTGGAGTAGAAGTATAACGTCCGACAAAATGGAAACACTCAAGTAAAGATGCACTTCAGTACTTGAACAGATGTTCACTGTTCACGCCTCGGCCTGCGGTGTTCACGTTCTCTCGAGATGGCGTGAACGTGGTTGTCACGTGACCAGTTAATGTTTCGTTACCAGCAGGAGGCGAAGTGGAGGCATGCCGGTGTGTCTCGCGATATAAGGCTGTTGTCGCGGCATTTTAGAGCTGAAGCAGCGTGTTGAACTCAGAGAGCCAGTCTTTCTGTCGAGGTGAAGGAGAGCAGACACGCACTGCGTGTCGCAGCAGGGATTTTTTTCCAGTCATGGTAAGCGTGAAGTATATTTGTACTGCTAAATACGAACAGTTTTCAATATAGGAGCCGATCGAATGGCACCTAGTGATTTTGCACGCATTGAGTGCTAAGATAGAAATTTCGTAGTGTTTTTACGGTTGCTGACTTGAAGGCCTCATTAGCAGGAGTGGGAGAATTAGCCACCCATGTAGTTAACTCAGCTAGTGTTAGCCGATTGATACTTTCTTAATGTAAACCAAGGCTGCCGGCACATAAGTGTAGTTTGTTCAGCCGGGGCAGCTGTCCTTAACCTCGGTGGTGTGTGTGGAGCCGTACCCTGCTGCTGTTTCTCTGCGGCTCCTCATGTAGAGCTAGCGTTAGCAGCGCTGCTAGCTTACACAGCAAGTTGGGTTTACCGCACAGGCCTTAAAACACGTGGGCACGTTACTTGGACAACGTGGTCAAGCCGTACGAGCACAACCTATTAAAAATACACGTTGCTGTTTTGCCCCAGAACCTAAAACTAAAACACACTTTAGAATAATTTTTGTGGCATGTTTTAACAAAGGTAACGTTACTGAGATAAACGTGTACACGTTGATTCAAGCCGTAACCTTAATGTTACCACGTGGGAACACCAGTTGACCCTATATTCTAAAAATGGCCCATATTACTTCTTATACTGAGGTTATATCTAATAATTTGTGATCTGTCCCTTCATTTCTAACCGTAACGCATGTTTCCTCTGCAGGTGCTGTTGCACGTGTTGTTCGAGCATGCGGCGGGCTACGCTCTGTTCGCCGTCAAGGAAGTGGAGGAGATCGGCATGCTGCTGCCTCAGGTGGGCCATGTAGCCATCCCACCATGCACACTGTTGGTCACCCACGTTGATTTGCGAGATAATGACATCCTCTTTACTATTTGTAGGTGGAGGAAAACGTCCTGAACATCGGGAAGTTCAACAGCATGGTCAGCCTCGCAGCCTTCTTCCCATTCAAGTCGGCCCAGGCCGCCTTGGAAAACATCAATGCGGTTTCTGAAGGCGAGTTATGCTCCTGTCTTACAGCTTCATTTACAGTCCAATCAGATGTGATGATGCTTCTATAATCTGTCAATCCACTGAATGACCGTGCTGACAGCATAATGTCAACCCTGAACATCTGGACCAAACCTTGTAAGGTGCATAAAAAGAAGCAGAAACAAGATTTTTTTTTCTGCTGAGTTGAATCTACAGACCTGCTATCCTTTGAAAGTAAAATAAATTTTCATGTATACAATTGAGATGAACCTGGCCTATCTGAGCCTTGTAACCCTGTAAATTATGTGGGGTTGTGAGATGTGCATGGGTCATAAAGTCCAAAACCTGCTTGATTAGTACAAAAGTAGTTCAACAAGTGACAGCTGTACTTTTCAACTCGGCTCACAATTGAATTGCTTTAGCTCTGGTATGTCAAGTAGGTGGTGGTCATACTCGGCACTCTATTTTCAAAGTTTTTTTTCTTTGGTTCATGTTAAAACTCTAAAACTACTTTCATTTTCCTGCAGTATAACTTTTTTTCCTGCAGTGTAAATTGTATGGCTGGTCTTTATACAATTGGATATCTTTATATTTACAATGACTTAAATGTCGCATTGGTCTTGGAATGTTAAGTTACTATTTATGTCTAGCTCATGCAAGTATTTCGGTATCATCTCTCACTTGCAGGTGTGGTTCATGCTGACTTGAAGTTGTTCCTGGAGACAAACTTGCCCCATGGCGGAAAGAAGAAGGTTGCGTTGGGGGTTGCTGATGCCAAAATTGGAGCAGCTCTGCAGGAGGAGCTGACCTGTTCCATCCAGACCGGCGGAGTGGTGGCTGAGATCCTTAGAGGTGAGGAGCCAGTTTCCCGGTGACTTCAGTTGTCCATTAGTCCTCTGTGAAGAGCTCCCAATATTGAAGCATAATGACAACACATTTATGGTTTTGGTAGTGTGGCCTGTTATGATGTGATTTTTTTTGTGATCCTGAAACTCCTGATGGTTCATACTGAAAATCTGAACAGCCAGTCATCACAGGCTGTTTGCTGGATAGTTCTGCTTTATTTCAACCCAACACACCCTTTATCTGTATCTTTATTCCCAGGTGTGCGGCTTCACTTCCACTCCTTGGTGAAGGGTCTGACCGGCCAGGCTGCCTCGAAGGCCCAGCTTGGTCTGGGTCACAGCTATTCCAGAGCCAAGGTCAAGTTTAATGTCAACAGGGCAGACAACATGATCATCCAGTCCATTGCTCTGTTGGACCAGCTGGACAAGGACATCAACACTTTCTCCATGCGAGTCCGGTAAGGAGTTGGGGGTCCGTAGACCACTAATGCTCTACTGGTCTGTCTTCTTGTTAAACAGAGGATGTGCCTATAGGCCAGGGGTGGGCAATCATGTGCCATGGAGGGCCGAGAGGCTGCAGGTTTTCTTTCCAACCAAAAACTCCACCAGGTGATTTCACTGATTACCTCACCTTCAAGCAGAGAGCAGGGACTAATCAGTGAAAACTCAAAAACTCAATTCTGTTGTGTGTTTACAGTGGTTTCAGTGTACACTAAGTTGTCCTTTTGCTGTGTGTTGTGTGGCACTGGTGTGACAGACCCATGAAATGACGTCTTACTCGCTTGACTGTCTGTAATTCCTGTTATAACAAGGTGTTGGGGCAGGGTCATTTAAATGTGTAAAACAATGGGATGTATATTGGTGAAGGAGAGGAGCTCTATTTCTTGAAGGGATGGGTGGAGGAGATGGACTGTTGGTTCTTAATTGTTACCTGCATGAAATGGTGTATACTGAGTTCACCATCTACAAATACAGTAGATGGTAAAGTAATAAGTTACACTCAGTGTGTGGTGATTTGTCAGGCAACAGGTTAAAATGTCTTTTTTGCTCGGGCTGGGTGATGTATGGATATCAAATCAATATTGTAATAACTAGATATTGTCTGGGATTTTGGATATCATACTATGATATTTCCTAAGCGTTGTCTTTTCCTCACTATAAAGACTGCATTACAGTAAAGGAATGTCGTTTTCTGAGCTTAATAGACTGGTCTAGACCTTCATGTTCTTTGCCCCTTGAGTTAATCGTATCCATATTACTAATGATTGTTAATCAGTTTAGTACATCCCTACAATACCAGTTGTAGAGGTATTTGGTTGGAGATATTGTGATATTTTGATTTTGTCCACATTACCCAGCCTTAGCTGTTGCCAGTGGAAGTAGTCCTAACCTGAGCAGCCTCCTGATGCTTACCACAGACAGCGCCCCCTAGAGTGCTGGCTGTATAGAAAAGGGAGGAACATTAACCTCTGCCCTGCGTGTATACTCTGCCAGCTGTTGTCTGGTGGAGCCACACTGTTGGGGCAGAGACAGCCTCTGCATGTGACTGATGCCTGATCCCTCGCCACGTTTGACCTGGAATCCTGCTCTGAGTATTGTACGTGACACCCTGACACAAGTCTTCTCGCTGCTCACAATATTCCTTGTATGTCTGCAGTGAATGGTATGGCTACCACTTCCCAGAGCTGATCAAGATCGTGCCAGACAACTCAATGTACTGCCGCCTAGCCCAGCTGATCGGCAACCGGAAGGAGTTGTCAGAGGAGAGCCTGGAGAGTCTGGAGGAGGTGGTGATGGACAGTGCCAAGGCCCAGGCTATCCTGGAGGCATCCCGCAGCTCCATGGGTCAGTACACAGAACAGTCAAAATCACATTAAGACCACATCATGCCCCTTTTTTGCCCATCCTGGACTAACAAATGTCCTTGGTGCCTAACACAGGGGGGCAGAGTAGCTCTCTCATAAACCTGTAGTGAAGGCACAAATCCTCACTGCGGAGCCTGTCGGGAGAAACAAGCCGTGTTGCTTGCATAGTTGTAAGCATGAATATATAGTGTATTAGCAGCACAAATTAAAAAAAAAAAAAAGAGTACAACTAGGGCTTCAATTGTAATGCATCAGTTGAGGAATAGTTAACAACCTCTCCTGATTTTTGCCCTGTAGGTATGGACATTTCTCCCATCGACCTGATCAACATAGAAAGGTTTTCCAACCGTGTGGTGTCTCTGGCTTCCTACCGGCTGGAGCTGCAGGAGTACCTGCGGTCCAAGATGAATCAGGTGGCCCCCAACCTGGCAGCTTTAATCGGAGAAGTGGTTAGTACAAGTTTCAACTGTACTGCTATTTTGATGTTAAAACGGGGGACCAATGATGTTTTACCAAAATCTGTCAATCCACTGAACTTCTCTGATGAAATCCTCATCCGGTACTGATGGTCTTCCCTGTAAGAGATTTAGCTGAAAATGGATTCTGTGAAGACATGGTTTTATCGTTTATAGAAGCTTCCCCTGCTGTCAGGGTCATATCTATGGCTGATTGTATTTTTCCTCTGACTTCAGGTGGGAGCTCGTTTGATCTCCCATGCTGGCAGCCTGACCAATCTGGCAAAATACCCAGCTTCCACCGTGCAGATCCTGGGAGCAGAGAAGGCCCTGTTCAGGTACTGGGGCACCCCCTCCCTGCTGGGGGAAGCAATGGCTGCGGTGATGGCAGGGCTGGGCCGGAGCAGAGAAGGGTGACCAGAGAAGGCAAACTTGTAAAGTCTCGTCTGGAATGATCCCTCTCGCCCTAATGCACCCCCACAGTCTGAGCAGCCACACACAGCACTGAGGTAGCGAAACCGCTGAGCTTACTTTTCAGCTACGAGTGCAAACACAGCTAACTTCCAGCTTCCATTTGTTGGGAAAAATTCTGACTGTAGACTGTTTTTTATTACTGGAACCGTTTTATTATGAATGTCAAAGCAACCTTATTTTCTCACAGAGCCCTAAAGACTCGAGGCAACACCCCCAAGTATGGTCTCATCTTCCACTCAACCTTCATTGGTCGTGCTGCTGCCAAGAATAAAGGCCGCATATCCAGATATTTGGCAAATAAGTGCACCATCGCTTCACGAATTGACTGTTTCTCTGGTGAGTTGAGTTTACACAAGAAGCAAGGAACGGGGCTTGATGTTGAATGCTTAAAAACTCAAGTTCATAACTCTGCATTGGTTGGTTTAATTCTTGTGAAATTTGCAATGATGCTCATATTTTTCGTCAACAGCATTCATCCTTCGGGTTGATGTTGAGAATCTAATTCCTGAGCAAAATCACTAGTCTGTACTGGGCTACTGCAGTCTGCTGCTGGGTCTGTAACCGATTTTTACTGTTTGCCAGAGGTACCAACGAGTGTGTTTGGGGACAAGCTGCGCGACCAGGTGGAGGAGCGCCTGTCCTTCTATGAGACTGGTGAAGTGCCACGCAAGAATGTGGACGTCATGAAGGAGGCTGTGAAAGAGGTGAGCTTAACATTTGAGCTGTTGAGGTTGCAGATCAATATTGAGGCACCTGGGTTCAAGTCTCTGCCAGCAAGCATCAGCCAATTTGACCTAACGTCTATGAAATTTTGATGTGTTGCTCATTTGGCAGTTGTAGTCTTCTACATAGGCAAATGGATGTCACAATTACAGTTTGAGTGAGATCTGAGAGTGCACACATTCATCTTTTGTTTCACTTTCTTTGCAACAACTCTACTTCTGTGCTTTGAGTGTAGCCACATGTTGAGTGGACCTGTGAAGCAGGTGTTGGTGTGCAAGGCTTCCTTCCTCTCTGCCAAGCAGTCTCTTGAGAGTGAGCACTTGGCTGTCAAACCACTGTAGAGGTGCTTGTGCTTGGCTCAGGGACACAGTTTCACCCGTTACTCACGTGAAACTTGTCAGCATTTTAACAGTCACTGTTCCCCCACCTAACCTTTAATGGGAAGAACAGTGAGTAAATTCCACTCTGCTGTGAGATGCATTATTGAATTAACAACCAAACTGTAAACTGCATGCACAGAATTTAGATTCATTTCATAATCTATAGATGGTGCATTGGATTTTCTACAGTAGATGTAAATTAAAGACACTGATATTACACATTTCAAGACAAGAGATACAAGTGTCATTGGTGTGTATGACATGTTCAGGTTTCTCCACGTGTGATGGCAGTCTTCCTATAAGTCTAAACTTCACAGAATTATTGCTCTTTCGTATGCACATCTATCCACAATGCGGTGTGCATTTTGTGTTGTGTGTATGTAGGAGTTACTACAGTGATAGCCCACTTATACAATACAGTAGATGGATCACATTGTCACGGCTGTACAAATGATACACCATTATAACCTGAAATGTAGTTTTTGTTCTAGTGTTAAAGGCAAGGCAAAGGGAGCAAGTTCAAAAGTTTGTTTTTGAATTATGTGTATGAGAGCCTGAGGGTTAAACACTGAGTGTGTAAACTTTTTGCTACACGGATCAGCTTGGTTGCTGTTTTAATTGGCTTGAGAGGCTTGTGAAATGCTGATACTTGACCACACACTGCTTATACATTCATAGTTTCTCAGTGCTCCTTTAGCCTGCTGTGAATGATGACAGATTTCTCCCTGACTTGATCGTGGGGGTAAAAACTGATTTAATGAGCCTGACACAGCACAGCGCAGCACTTGTTAAATGACTGGTGGTCACTGCTTGATTGTCATGGCAGTATCTGTTTCTCACCACATTGCAGGCTAGTGATGTTGCGGCCGAGATAAAGCGGAAGCTTGAGAAGAAGGAAAAGAAACGCAAGAAGCGTGAAAAGAAGTTGAAGGAACTTGAAGCAAATGGTGACGCCAATGGCGAAGCAGAGGTATGTAGCTTTTTGGATACTTGGCCAGGCATGTAATTGATTTGGGATTTGACCCTGCTCTGTGGTCCTGTCTCAGTGTACGACATGCCAGATCAAGTTGACTCCGAACCATTGGCAGGTCCTAACCAATGGGCTTGATCACTGAAGCGAGTCAGACATCATATCGCTTAAATAAAAGGCAGAGATGGTGTTCATCTGTCATTTAACTATTTCTAACCATATCCTTTTTTCTCTTTATCCGGAGAAGGTGGAGAACGGAGAAGCAGACACCAGCGTGGTGAAGAAGAAAAAGAAAAAGAAGCAGGCAGCCGAGGAGGCAGAGGTCACCGTCGAGGAGACGTCTGCTATAGAGAACGGAGCAGAGGACGCCGAAACTCCAGCCAAGAAGAAAAAGAAACGAAAGGCTGAAGCCATGGAGGCAGAACCAGCTGAAGAGACCCCAGAAACACCTGTGTCTGAGAAGAAAAAGAAAAAGAAGAAAAAAGAGAATGCAGAGTAGCAAATGGGGTCAAAGACTTTCTGTACAGTTACTTTTTTTATTTTACTCACTGGACTTTGAAAAAAAAAAAAATCAACATGTGTGCTTGAAGGCAGATGTGTAAGCAGAATTGTATAGTCCTTTTCAAGAAACCTCAAAGCAGGTTAGACTGAAATGAAACAAGCTGTGCCTTGATGTTTTTTTTTTTTCTTTCTTTCTTTCTTTTTGGCTTGTACCTGTGTAAATAAGTTGCATTATAGCCACACTGCCCTCCAAACAACTGTCTTTATCAATGTAATCACCTTTTGTAAAGTAAAACATCTTATGCAACACCCTGAGTCAGATTGTTTGTTGGAGAGTCTCTTTTTACAGTGGCTCTCTGATAGTGGTTACACACAGACATGTGCATGGAAGTAAATATCCATATCTCATAAATTGATAGTGGATTTCATTGGAACTATAAAATAATGGTGGCCCTTGTATGAGTCCAAATTCTGCACATTAGTGACAGCATTTGGATTTGGGCTTTAGGCATTGCTGATTTTACAGTCTTACAGCACTTTGCCTTTCTGTTCCTGCCTTATTGAACATCAGTCTATGCACTTGCCTTGGGCCACCTGCAGCTGGCTGCTGTGTGGCCCAAGCTGCTCAGTGAATACAGAAGTAGGTTAATGACTACCTTTGTCCTGAATATGTGCATAAATCAGTCATAGCAGTTTGGCATTTATGTCACAGCTTCCTTAATGCATATTTTGTGCAAGCAGCTGCAGGTTATGAGTGAAGTGTTTACTGTTAACACCAACTCATGCTGAACTTTTAAAATGTGTGGCACAAACCCAAATCATGACTTAATGGTTTTTCCTTCAGAGCAAAACAAAATGAAGGTAGCTGAATGTATGCTAAAAGTCTAGCTTGGAACTGTCAATTATAAATTGAGGATGCAAACACTACACACAAAGGACAGAAAATGTTTGAAAAACCAAAAATAGTTGGAACCATTAGGGAAGCAGGTCATCCATCATTGCCTATTTATATCTCCTTTATGTTGGATGTAGAGCTGTTCAATGCCTAACAAACTAGAAATTGTAGGGTGTGTTTTACAAAATACTGCCATAGCGTCCTTTGAGGTCATTGTCCCTGATTTTATTTATGTAGTCAGTCATTCTGGTTATTGCTCTGCATGTTTTGCCCAGCGGCACGGTGGTGCAGTGGTTAGCACTGTCACCTCACAGTGAGAAGGTCCTGGGTTCGATTCCCACCCAAGGTCCTTTCTGTGTGGAGTTTGCATGTTCTCCCCGTGTCTGCGTGGGTTTCCTCCGGGCACTCCAGTTTCCTCCCACCGTCCAAAGACATGCAGGTCAGGTGAATTGGAGAAGCTAAATTGCCCCTAGGTGTGATTGTGTGTGTGAATGTCAGTGTTTGTCTGTCTGCCCTGTGATGGACTGGCGACCTGTCCAGGGTGTTTCACTGCCTTCGCCCTATGTGCGCTGGGATAGGCTCCAGCACCCCCCCCCGCGACCCTCGTGAGGATAAGCGGTTTAGAAGATGAATGAATGTTTTGCCCAAGGCAGATCACGATGTGTTGAAGGAAATGTTGCCTTTTATGTTCAAGTCCTTCCCTGTGTGGGGGAGTGCAGTGTTGAGATGGGCAGTTGCCATCTGGTATGACAAAATGACGTCTAGCTGCTGGAGGGGAGAGGCCGGCTTTAATTCCATGTTGGGGCAATCCACTTCACAACAATTTGAATTTTGACTCCCCTTTGATTTTTCTACCTGTTGCGTCTGGTGTTTAATGCTTTCAGGAACATGTACGAGAGGTGAGAATGTGTCACCTTGTAAATTTACTAGGTACAAACTTGGTGTCTGTGAGGTTTTGCATGAAAAAAATAAGGGGAGTGAAATTATGGCAAAGAAAACACAAACTACTATATTTTTATTCACCTGATATTTTTTTACCTGTTGCATCTGGGGCAAAGTACAGTTCTTTCAGAGATTAAAGCCAGAGGTCACCATGTGACACCATAATGCATTTGTATTACCGGTCAGGCCTACATCAGTTCATCACTTTGGCATGAACAGGAAGACTTAAGGCAAAGAGAAATATTTAAGTTGTCATATTCAGCTGGACTGAATGAATAACAAGTACTCATTCAGCAAGTTGCACCAAATGCCAACTGAGTGAGTGCAAGCTATAGCTAAGCTTAACTTAATTCAGAATTTTGTAAATCTGTTTATTACTGTGAAGGGTTTTTTGTCTGATCCACAATTTATATAATATAAATGTATGGAATTTGTACAACATATAAATTGTTTATCTGAATACTTTTCACGTGCCTATGTGAACTGTGAAAGATAATAGCAGACTCATGCAAACTGTTGAGAACTTTTAATTTGTTGGACAACAAGGATTAAACCAATGTTAAAATGACATCAAATCCAAGGCCTGGCTGGTAGTACCAACCAACTAGTAAGGTAGGAGACACAGATAGAGGGAAACAGGGCAAAAAGAAAGTCAAGCTATCAACTCAAGTCACCCTCAATATAAGGATTCACAGATGGGGGAGACCAAAGTTACAAAAACTCTTTTTCTCCTAAAATAAAAAAAGGCCTTTGCCATGAAAATGATGTGTAATATTTATATACATCATTCTCAGGGTTCATGTATGCATACAAAAAAAAAAAAACCCACGTCACATGATGTTTGTTTGTGTTCAAGTATATTCACCATCAACTTCATTAATTCTCCATGATTTAGCATTCTCATCTTTCCACATTTTTTGAAATAAAATGTCCTTCAAAATAAAAAACAAATGCAGAAAACCACATTTCATGTCCTACGAATACATATATACTGTATAAATACATACATAAATATATTTTACATACAACAGCCATAAATTTGAAAAGGGGATATATAGAGCAAAGGGAACGGGGTGGTAGTGTGTATGAGTGTATGTGTGTGTGTTTGCATGTGTGTGTGTGTGTGTTTTAGCTTGGTGCTGTAAATGGTTTGTCCCTCTATGATCTGTTCAGTCAGATGGGCAGGTGTGGTGCTGTGTGTTGACGTCTGTCCATGCACACGCATGTTAACGTGAACCTAGCCATCTCAGTTGGCCCAGTAGGGAGAGCTGCCGTAGCTGGACTTGTTGACCTGGCTCTTCTGCTGCATGCTGTTGGACTGGCCACGCTGGCTAGGACCACCCTGAGCATGGAGAGACAAACGACAGCATGTATCACTGAACAGGAACCACCCCCCAGTTTCCTCAGTCAGGATTTTAACAAATATTGGGTCACAAGCCAATTTCTCTAACTTAAGGGAAATCCACCCTCAGATACTCTAGTCTATTCAATCCACTCACCAACAAGCGGTCTCATCTACTTGTACTTCAGTTAGTGATTTTCCAGGCATGAACTTCATGTTTTGAATCAAGGGTTCATGCACCAATGTATCGGCTGATATCAGCTTGAAAAAGCAATGTTAGAGTGGTCCAATATTATTTTTATTGCCAATATTTGTCTGATTGTGGAATTGGATTTCTGTGACCTTTTTCTAAAAGTGTGTCACTAAATGCAACTGTCAAATTAGTAATAAGGGAAAATTAATGTTGGCTTTTGTTTGACAACAGTTATCTTAAGACAGAGAGACAGGAAAGGCAGGAGAGAGGGGATGACAAATAGCCTGAGGTCAGATTCAAACCCAGGACATTGGGAACAGGACTCAGCCTTAACACAGAGACTTTTCTTTGAAGCCCACCACTGCTTCAAATAACATGCTTCAGAAACACAAGTGAACACCCCGGTGACTGCTGGAGAATATCTGTAGGTGTGTTTCAGTCAAGCTGTTATTAATAAGGTGTGTTACCTGTCCATCCTGAGCTAGATGGTGGTGCAGCAGCTGCGAGTGTGGTTGCTGGTGAGGCAGGATGTGGAGGAAGGGGGCTGGTGCATAACCCCCTGGCGCTCCTCCAGGATTGAGAGGCCCTGGACCCCCCAGCGCTGACGGCAGGCTGAAGGGAGGGGGGGTCCCCGCATGGAAACCCTGCTTATCAAAGGACTGCGCAGGGAGAGGAAAAAGGATTAAAGTGGGCTCCACGGCTGAACTATGCACCAGTATCAACTACTCAACAGAGCGATAGTGAAATCACAGAATGAAACATGAATGTAAGAAAAAGCCGAGACTCACCTGGGTCTTATTGTAAACACTTCCACTAATGTCTGGCACACCCGAGTTACTGGACGTCACTGAGACGCCTGACGGCAGGAAAGCAAAAGCATAAATACGTTATAAGTTCACATGGCTTTCAAAAGTAAAACTACAATATTAGAAAGACCGAGGGGTGTTTCTGTGTTTCTCCACACCTTTCCCAGGCCCAGTCCCAGCAGATTTGGCCTGTGCCTGTGAGGAGTTGTTATAGCCTTTACTGTAGTCCACTCCTGCTGGCCCCGCTGTCAGCTCCTCATACCCTGAACAGGAAAACACCAACTTCAGAATTCATAAAATTCACACTTTGCCATATTAAAAAAGGCTGATCTTATATGAAATTTTCTCAACCCTAAATCAAATGTAGCTTCCAATGTATAAAAAAAATGTCTAAAAGAAAAGAAAAAACAGCTGGAGTGCAAGAGAATTGATACAGTAATGTAAAAAATAACTAATTTGTGATAGAGGTGTTGCTTTTTTGCACAGCTGTACCAGACTTATCACTACCTGAGCTGAAGGTGTGTTGGCCGTAACCGCTGGGCTGCTGCTGGGTCTGCTGCTGGAAGGGGCTAGCTGATGGGTTTCCGAGGCCAAGGCCCATGCTGTGCTGCTTGGCTGAGGCTGGTCCCGGGCCCCCTGGGGGTACAAACATGGTGGGGCCGTACTGGAAGGCAGCGGCACTGGGCACAGCACCAGGCACCCCGGGGTAGTAGGGCAGGCCTGTGTAGCTGTAGCCTGGAGGCAGAAAGGCCTGCTGACTGCTGTGGTGCTGCGGCTGGCCTTGGGGCTGGGGCTGAGCCTGGGGTGGCTGAGGCTGGGCTTGGCTCTGTCCTTGGCTCTGGCCCTGTGGTGGCTGGGGTGTAGACAGGCTGGTAGGGGGCGCAGGGGAGGTGGAGTCATTCCTGCCAAACTTTGTGACTTCACCTGAGAAACAAGGGAGACATCAAAGGGGGGTGTCTGAGTGTCAGAACAGCAACAGGATTGGAGGAGGCCTGTCAAGCATCCAGTTGCTTTACCTGAGTAGGGATTGTTGGCTAGGCTCCCGTCTCTGCCAGAGAGAGTAGCTGTAGGGCCAGGGAATGTAATTCCATAGTAATCCTGTAAAGAGGGCTAAAGGGACAGAAGATGATCACAAGAGGATCCAAGCAAGAGTGACAGCTAATTCTGTTTCAGAGGAACCATCAACCCACACCCACTCAGTAAAAGACTACCACATTGCCAAAAAAACTGCATGCCACTAAGTATCATTATCAGTGAAAAGTTTTCATTGGACTATAGTGATGCTCACCATTGGCAATCTGGACTGTAGCATGTGCAGGTCCTCGTAGCCATAGATCTGCTGTTGAATAACACAGGCACAGTCATTCACACTATCACATTCATACGTCCTGTATCCTCTTCAGCTGCTCATATTGCTATTTTTTGCCCAGTTCAAGTATGACTATGGCAAACACTGACAAAACAGTCATAATTCAAAAATGGAATGAACTTAATTCCATGATAGCTGAACAGACTGACAGGACTGATAGGTGACTGGTGGGCAGCAGGTGTTATGTTCACTGATATCTGTAGCATCACACTGAAATCATTATGTACATGATCCTCTGTAGGTCTACTTACTGGGTATGCTGGCAGCAGCCCCCCTGGGCCCATGATATATTGGTTGGGCAGTAGAGGAGGCACACCCTGGGAAAGGTTAGGAGGAGCTTTACCTGTTAAAACAAGAACACAACAGCCATTACATTCAGATTAACAGCTCTAGAGGTTTTAAGGTTTTAATGGATATTTGATCATATGTAGCCTAATGCATGAGTTATATTTGTCAGGCATGCCATGTGTAGTGGTTCACATCAATGTTTGCTGTGCTGTGGGTGAATTTTCTTTGCTGCAAAAATGGACTGCTTGACCCTACATATTAGCGCACATCAAAGAAAACAACTGAACCAAGTCGTAACAATACGTGGCAGGAAAAGAGTAAAGACTAAAAATGTGGTCATAAAAGCATGGATTGATGAAAGAATTCATTAAAGTGGTATTTAAACTTAATTTTGGGTTCAGTTTTTGGATGGATGGATATTCACAGAAGTTAAAAATACAATTTGCTCACTGAAAGTTGAGGTGCTATGGCCATAAAAGAACAGCTAATGAGCAGCCTATAGATAAACTACAATTTAAATGTTGGGCTTTATTGATGCTTTAGCTGGTAGTGTATGAAAATTCATACAAAATTTTAGGGTTCAAATTTGGTTTTGTTGGGTGGGTTGATTCAAATTTTGTCAAAACATTTTCAGCTGGGGTCAGGTCCAAAATGGTATGAGTGAAACCATTCTGCACACTAATACTTGACATTCATGTCATTCCACTGCCTGTGTTTGGGGTAGTGAGTGTGTGTGTGTACCAGTGGAGGACGAGAGCAGCGGCGTGGTCCTGGGTGCTGAGAGGTTGGAGGTGGCAGTAGCTCCATTGGAGCCAAGTCCCAGTGCTGTGCTGGTGGCGGCAGCAGCAGAATGTAGTCCACTTGTGCCAGCAATACCGCTGCCTGTGCTGCTCATACTGCTGCCCATGTTGGCTAGGTGGCTGATGCTACTGCTACTGTTGCTGTTGTTGTGGGTCGAGTGGAGCAATGGGGCCGAGGCCTGTGATGATGTATAAGAGCCAGAGGAGGGAGCCAGGGAGCTCACACTGCTGCTGTCCACACTGGTGTACTAGAGAGAGAGTGAGGAGTATAGGAAGAGGAGGCTCATCTGAAAAATATGTCTTTCTGTCCAATTTTCAGATTTTATTTCGCAGTGCATACAATGTGTGTATACTGGCATTATTACAGAGCTTTGTTTGTGGCTGATGTTTGAGTTCATCTGGTATTTGGTAGCCATGTGAACATGAAATGGAACAATATCTGCTGGAACTATGTATATTTGTGTTTCATGCGTTTAAGTGTAGGTGCATACAGATTAAGCAGTTTGTGTTAAAACTGTTGCACAAGAAATGGTGCTTCAGCTATTATGCTGGTAGTAACCTTTACTTACAGTGAGGGAGCTGGAGCCCAGAGCTGAGACTGAGGAATGACTGCTGGCATGGCTGCAGGGGGAGCAAAGAATGAAGAAAGATCAGTTTCTGCTCAACATTACAGCACATGCTCATAGCACCTCACAGTTAACATTTCAATACTTCCCCTCAATTCGGTTTATTTAGGTTATGAGTAATTTCTTATAGTCACATTGGAACAAGCTTTTCTGCATTCTGGTAATTAGTAAGAGGTTTTCTTTTAAACACTTATTGATATGTCATGATATAACCAGAAATAACTGATGTATTAGAAATTATGCAAGAACTGCGGCAACAGGCTGCCACTAACTCTGCACCATCTTATCAGGAATTGAAAATGATTGCACAAGCAACAAGGCAGAAAATTAACCCAAAAGAGCTTACTCTGAAAATTTTTGGGCAACCTGACTGACAAGCTAGCAGTTCACACTGTAGGCTGCAGCCACTATTGAGTTGCAACTTTTACACCACAATAAGCGATGTTATTCCCTGATTTCATTACAAAATATTCCAATCACTGAGAGTCAGATGGCCTGGTCTGAGCAAACAACTTTTCCTAGGATGGGAAATGTTTACTGGTGAGCTGAAGATTTTCTCCAATATAAACAGTACAATGAGATTTTCAGTTCTTTGCTTCTCCAAAACCCAAATGTGTCTCAGTCTTATACAAACAAGGTTACCGGGCAAGTTGAGAGAGGAAAAAAAAAACAAGTCAGTGCAGATCACCCAGAATAGTGTGTGGGCCCTAAACCCTCCCTCTCCACACAATATTGAAATCAATATGATACGTGTGTCTTTGGTCAGGGAACCACTTTCTCACTAGCAGCAATATTTTAAATCCGTATCCAAATACCTCCCTTTTTTCTGCTCGTTTATATTTTACTTTGTTTGCTATGTGCTGTGGCAACAAACCTTCCCCAGATGGATGTTCATATTTCATTACACATGAAACCCGCAAACAAATTCTGTCCCTCTTATGCCAGTTTTTAAAAAGTGATCCAACTTGTTGTGTGTATCTGTATCACCTGTTGAGCGTGCTGAGCTGGCTGGCAGAGGGCAGATCCTGTGCCAGGTTGGATAGCGTGTTAGAGCTGTGTGTAGGCAGGGAGGAGGGCAAGTGGGACGAGGGCGCTGGGGCACTGTTGGTGCTGATGCTCAGAGACGGTGACTCTGGCTTCGGTGTGGAGGACGCTGATGAAGCTGGGATGAGCGGGGAAAAAATATTAAATCAGATGCTTCTTGATCACTGTTCTAGTGTTTTCCAATATTAAGTACATGAAATGATATAATCTGCATACACTGGATAAAATAAATTAGGGTATAACTTACTGTCTAAAGCAGCAGAGGTCCTCACACCATTCAGACCATTCTGGGGAAAATAAACAGCTCAGTGCCTCCATGTAATGATCACAGATCACCTCTATCATTATCTATGTAACATTTTGAACATACAAAATATACAAGAGACGTTTTGTTTAGTTCAACGTATGGTTGAGTTTATGGTGAGCACATGCAAGTCCACCCTGAACTGTTATTTCTCTTTTCTTGTACAATCTCAGTTATGATTTGTCAACACAAAGAAGTGCCTCCCGAAGCAGGAAACTAATTCGACGGCTATTGAGCCTTGGATTTGTGCCTTTTTCATGGACAGTGAACCAATAACTAACTTTACTGACATTATGACTGCACCTATACTGATTCTGCAGAGATATGGACAAATTTTATGGTCCACAACTGTTACTCCATACCACGATATGTGGTCTAGAGCAAATTAAATGAATCTGAATCTGAAAATATAACGAAGTGAATCTCTATTAATAAGAGAGCACAAAAAAGCAAGCAGGTCATAAAGTTAGTCTCATTGCACACACAAGGAGCAGATCACTGATCACAATCTTGGGTCTTTTGTCTCTAGCATTGGATATCCATCACATGATACCTACTTAAGCAACAGATTGCTGACACAACTGAATATTATCTGCTTTCTTTTTTGTTGTTCGTTTTTTTTTTTTTTTTTTAAATAAATGACCAATGAATATCAGTTAATATTTCCTCCCCCAAATATTTTTGCTTTAGGGTGAATTTGCATCTCAGTAAAAAACAGATGGTCAAACAGGTAGACATGAATATTTGTGTGAACTGCTTCTACTCACCATAACTGGCCCAGAGGCCTCTTTGCTCTGGGAGAAGGCCAGCCGTGAGTGGGGGGGCATGGTCCCGTCGTAACTTCCCCCGACTGTGGAGAAGGGTGAGGTGGAGGAAGGGACAGAGGAGGAGGTGGTAGAGGTGGTCAAAGACGCGGCGGGAGGATTGGTGGAGCTGGCAGTTCCCAGTGAAGAGGGGGTAAGGCTAGGTATTGCCACCGAGGGAGTTGGGTAGACCGGCTCCGATGAAGAGAGGGGCATAGGCAAGGGGACGGAGAGAGGGCTGCCCAGTGACTCACTGTAACACAATAGGAGAAAGAGACCAGAGATGTTATGCAGGAAGGAGGCATCAGTAGCAAAAAGCCCAGATGAAGAATAAAACGGAAAAAAATAAAAACTTCATTAAGTCATGAAATAATGCATTACATTCAAAATTTTATATTTGAGATTTGATTAAGAAAAACTTACAGCTATTCTTAGATGCTCATTGCTGCTATGATAACAAAGCACATTATGGGATCAATATAAAAAATAGTAATTTTAAGATTTTTCCTTACAGAATAGTTGTGATTTTGAAGGTCAAACGTGTTTATTTTAAGCGTTAAAGAATGATTCTATTTTTCTTTGACCTGAGCCTCACCATCCTGGGTTTTCCACTATACCCATCACCTTCCATCAACGTTATGAAATTAATTGGTTGTAGACCTATGAGCATGCACATGTGCTACTCTCTGTTGCGATTTGGCTGGGCCAAAAGAAACTAAAACTGTCAAACACTAAGACACTGATTAAAAAAAATCCCCATTCAAACACATTAATATTCAAAGTGCATTTATACATCTTCAAATAGCTGTGACTGAACAACTATTGGCCTTTCAGTTATAATGGTCTCATTAATTCATATCAGTACTGCTCACACACTTCCTTGTTTACTCTGCTGATTGCTGGACTTCAGCCACGCTCACATCACATCAGAACAAGCGGAACAACAAGATTTCAATCAACAGTATTTATGAAATTAAAATCAAACAAACAAATAATACACCTACTCCAAGGGCAACCTAGCAAGCAAATGTCGGAATTGTTGATTAATTATTGTATTCCTTGCTACGTTTATCACTTGTGTTGGCACAACTCTGCAAAATCGTAGCCCACAAAAACTTCCCACAGATGCTACATCCCATTAATGATTACTACTGTTACCATAAATGGATTGGTACCCAGCTGGCAGATTGTAATTAGGGCAAAACTGTTTTGATGTGAATGGGAAATCAGGGTACTTGACATGTCATCTGTTTACTAGCTCAGGCTACTTCAAATAACATATATAACAACACAACAACACCTAAATTTCATTTGTCATGGATAATTGGAAAATTTAATATAGGCATGCATCACTCCATTATGTGTTCTTGTGTTCAAAGGATACATTTTGAACATTTTGTGTTTTTGTTAGACAGTTTTGCTTGGCATAACTGGTGTGTATTGGAGAGCAGGAATCCCTTCAAACTCAGTGTAAAGTGTAAACAATGTGTAAACAATGTGGTTGTGGTGCTAGATAGAATTAATCAACAAAATTTTAATCAGATCTGATTGGCATAATAGCAAAAAATAAGGCTTCAGTTGTAAATAACCAGGATGATGCTTTAACTGAATTTCAGGTAGCAAAACTGTGCATCCAAAGGTGGATATACAGCTTCATAGAATGAACTGTCTAATGCAAACATTGGCAATACCTGAGCGGTTTGGAGTACAGGCTGGTCTGGCTCTGCGCTCCTGGTCCCGGTGCAGGTGGTGCTGGGGCGGGGGCCGGCGTGGGCTCCCTGGACGGCCCGCTAACACAGTTGTCCACAACACCAAAGTCAGGCAATGCTGACTCCGAACCAAAGTCTAATGCTCCAAATTGGAGGTTTAGACCAGGGACATCAGCCGAGCCTGGCATCTCCACTGCTGTGGAGGGAATCTGCAGGGAAGGCAGTGCATTGACAGCCAGTGTTCAGCACTGTGATTGTATGCATATGCAGGTATTTGTGAGGTAAGTGGTTTCAATGGGCGACATGTTGACCACAAGAGCCAATCTAAGACATTGTGTTCAAAGATATACTCAATGTCCACTTTATTAGGTCCACCTGTACAATTTCATGTAGTTCAGTGCAACAGCTTAGCCACAAATTCAACCTTTTAAGAAAATTTATAATGTTGAGTTTTTGTTGACATTGTCGGGAATTTGAAAATTTAATTCTATGTTTATTATTGAGGTTGCAGTTATATTTAGAGATATCTCTAATTTTTTTGTCCTCTCTATTTATTTAAGGGGAAGGGGGGAAGGGAATATTAGAGACCTCTCAATTAAATGCAGTCCAGTACAACAGCACCACTAACTCAACACCAACCATGGAATTGAAAGAACACCTCAATTGCTATCACAAAAAGAAAACTTGAGCATTATAGGCATCATAAAACTAAACTTTATGGCAGAACAGTTGTATTGGATTGTATTAGATTATGCAGATGTACATACATGTAAAGTAGCCACTGAGTGTATGTATGTACCTTTTTGCCTTACCATTCTCCAGTTCACACATAAAAACACATGAGAATGTTTTTTCAGAGTACTAATGTTTTAGCTGAAAAACCCTGGCGCCAAAACCTTGAGTAAAGTTTATACGTCTCAGTGCCATCAGCACGCCATACTACCTTAGATGTGGGAGGTATCCTTCGTTTCTGGCCCTTGAGCTGTGCCCGTTGCTGCTGTGGTGTACTGCTGCCCTGAGGGTCCAGCCCTGCGCTGGGGGCAGAAGGCTTGGCACTGCCAGCCGCCATCAGTGGGCCTCCCTGGGCCGGCGTGCTGGCCTGAAGGGCAGGCGAGGCTGAAGTAGGGGGCGCTTGCTGTTGCGGCTGTTGTGTCGGGGGACTGGGTTGGCGTGCCAGAGGCAAGGAGGGGCCAGTATGCCTCTGAACCAGCTGGCTCAGCACCAGAGAAGGCTCCGGCTGCAGGCCAAACTCACCTGGAGACAGACACAAAAAGACACAGTCCAGGGGATTAACTTAGTGATATATACACCTACATTTACAAATAAGTACAAGAAAAACAAGTATTCACAAACAGTTGATTAGTTGTGTAGGCATGCTTGCATGCATGCCTACACAGTGACACCTGCATTCGGCCACACAAACACTCACGGCTGAACTGTGATGAAAGTGAGGAGGCGCTGGATTCCGAAGCCTTCATGTCCCAGCTGGAGGAGGAGGGTGGCGGTACGGGGGCTACCAGGGCCGGCAGTCGGCCAATGGAGGAGTTGCCCCCCTGGGTGCTAGCAGGAGGGGCAGCCTGCGATGAGGGCAGTGGGCCGAGGCCAGGACCCTTCAGCTGTTCCAGGATCTGAGCTCCAGCACTGGGCTGACTTCTCTTGGACTGGCCCAAGTCCCCAAAACCAGCTCCAAGCACTGACGACTAGCAAAGGCAGAAGGACAGAGTATAATAGTCAGTCTCTGTGTATATGGACAGTATGTGCATATTTGCGTATGAGAAATGAATGTGTACATTGAAACAAAAGATAAACTGGACTGACAAAAACAGACAAAAAACGAAGAGGAGGCTTTTGTTAGCATGCAGATTATAATTAAAATGGGAGTGTGGAGTATCACAAGTGACTGTGTTTACCAGAGCAGCGTGTGCATAGCTTGTGCTGCTGGTGCCGTTGCGGCTTGGAGGCGGCTGTTGTTGCTGCTGTGACTGGTGGTGGTGGGAGTTGGTGAAGACCAGACTCTGGGAGGAAGAGGAGGGTGCCTCTCTTCCTCCAACCACAGGCTTCTGCAGCAGAGATGCCAGGTCCAGACTGAGGAGGACAAAGTAGTCGACAAAAATTTTATTTAAAAATGCTTCTTTGCAGAATGCAAAAAATATAATGTTGGCATTGCGAAATATATGCATTATGTAAGTATTAATCATGTTTCTTCAATTTATGCATATGCCATGGAAAAAGTAACATTATTTTCCCCCACCGATAGGACTGTAAGAACAGCAGAAACTGAAATGACGTGTGTGCACATTTCATGGTATCACATGATAGCAGCATAGCAGCATAACAGCACGGTTGCCCATATGGTGTGTTCAGCTTAAGTTATATAGAGTGTCATTTCCTGGAAAATTGTGGCTAAACTTAAGATGTGATTTAATAAGTGTTTACAAGGCTTTCCTCCTGCCAGTGCAAACTTTATGTAACCTGATGACAGTAAATCTGACAGGAAACACTACACAATAGAGTACCGGTTCTGGGAAAACTCTGCAATATTGAGCTTTGAGTGGTTTGTGAAGCTACAATACACTGTACCAAGAGATTAGGGCTAATATGTTACACTGTAATACATCAAATCTAATCTCTGAAACTGTAATGCATGAGCCAGTTTATTACCTTTGCCCAGGAGTGATGTGGTTCTCAGCAGCAGGTGCACATGAGGAGGTGAACACTTTGGTCTCTGAGAGCTGAGGGGACAAAGGCAGATAGACTTAGTATACAGTGTAGCCTTCTGCAAAGACAAAAA
The DNA here is from genome assembly GCF_902150065.1 of Myripristis murdjan. Taxonomy (NCBI): domain Eukaryota; kingdom Metazoa; phylum Chordata; class Actinopteri; order Holocentriformes; family Holocentridae; genus Myripristis; species Myripristis murdjan. Next base: position 25,240,330 of record NC_043984.1, read on the forward strand.
AAAAAAAAAAAAAAACATGCATTGTGACTGAATGACTGCTCTTGGAATGGACCAATGCCCCCGTTCAACTCACACTGACATCTTCACTCCAGTCCTCAGCTGCCCAATCTTCCAAGGTATTCCTCCAGGCAACTGTGGCACAAACAGCAAAGGGTAAACATACAAATCCAAAGTAAATATACAGATGGGACAATTAGGAGAAAATAACCTACAGTGCATTAAGTTTCTAATGCACATAGATAATATATCTCAAAGTACACTATCTGTTCAACACAATGCACATTCTCTGCAGAAAACTGACCCTATACATTGAAAGCAGTGTGAGTGCTGCTCTGTAAAGCTAACCTGTCCCATCTGTGCTGTTGTTTGGCCCCATTTCCCAGACCTCCGTTTGTGTGGTCCCTGTCCCTGTGTCTGTGGTGTAGTCCGCTGGGTTAAAGGTCCTGGAGAGGAACAACGGAATGGAGCAAGTCAGAGATTGACAGGGGAGGTCAAGGAGAGTATGGCTAACAGAATTATATAGAAATTAACTATAAGGAAGTGAGTGATCAACAGTGAGTCACTAAAGATTATGTTCAGCCAACACACAAAATATGCAGTGCACTGTGTTCACCATTCTGGTAGTTCTGTAGAGGCTTAGGCGAGCAAACTTTATTGTTTGAATGGTATTTGCACGCAAAGTATTTAAAATTTCCTTTTCTGGGCCTGAAAAACAATCATGCGCTTGCTTTGGAAGAGTTTAATTATCAAGTAAAATCTATGCGTGTGGGCACGTGTGGTTTCCTGCCATACCCCATTCCCTGGGCTGAGAACCTGCTTCCTGCTGGTGCTCTGCCTCTACCTCGGCCTCCAGATCCTGCATGTACATAAACAAAGAGACACACAAACACACACACCAAAGTCAACAACTATTCAAGTGCCAGTTCTACTGACTGAGTGTACTGGGTATCAACTGTCCATCTACTCACCCCGGCCACCTCTGCCCCTCCGACCTCGTTCTGAGCCTCTGTCCACTGGTGTCACCTCCACACCATTCTCCTCTGGACGCACTGAATGTTCACACGAGGAGAAACCGATTTAATAACGAGACAATTTAAGAGTGACAATGAGGTCTAGAAAAGAGACAGAGGGCTCTGTATATAAAGTGAGATGTTTTGACTCCGTACCCTGTCGGCTGCGACTGGCCCCCTTGCCCCTGCGATTGGCGGCCCCGCGGTTCTTGCTACCCTCTCTCTCTCCTTTCTTCTCCCTGTTCTCCTTGTTCTCCTTGCTCTCTGATGGTACCTCCTTCACCAGGGGCTTCTTCTTCCCTACTGTCTCCCATGAGGTCTAGACACAGCAGGAGCGATGACGCAGGGAATGATTTTCAAAAAAAAAAAAAAAAAAAAAAAAAAGACATGATGCAGGATCAGTAAAAGAGGAGGAAATTGTGTATTTCAATATTAACAACAAATTTGAAAAAAAAAAAAAAAAAAATTACAATCTACCAATCTCATTCCAGATAATATATAACTAACTTGTTCTTCTTGTTCTTCCAGAGTCAAAATGAGAATATGTTCAGTAAAATAGGAACACAATAGCATCTCTAAAACTGTGCATATTACAAATTGCAAGAAAAATGTATGAAATATTTCAAAAGGGCATACTAATAATTACTAAACAGTCACTTCAGATACTATGTTTTTCTACACTGAGATGCTCCCACTACTAGTCTGAACTCTTCTGCAGCATGACATCAACATAATCATGACAAAACCTCTTTTAGTTCATGATGGTGAATATTTTGATCACAGTGGAGACAGATTTACTCCCGGGATTACATACCATTACAGTAGTGACTTTCATATATGAGGGAAAACCAGCCATTTGCTATTTTTGGACTTCTACGAAAACCAGAACAACAATATGGGTAACTGACAGGCTAGCTGGCTGACTGGCTGGCTGTCTCCCATGCCCCCCCACCCCCTCACCATCTGTGCTGGCTGGCCTTCCTCAGAAATGCCGGGATACTCACAACGACTCACAACACACAGGCAGAACAACATCCAAGTGTTAGCCAGACATTTAGTAGGCTATTTGACATTGCTCTCTGGCATAAGCAAGAAAAAAGGGTACAACAGTATGCCTTTATGTGTTAGCCCACACGACCTCTGTTATTAGAGAGCTAAGTGTGTACTGGGACTGATTTCACTGTCAGATTGTCATTTATACTGTTCTCAATGCAGAGATACTACTCTACTTGCACAGACCCCCATAAATATTATACTTTAACAGTTTTGAGAATAGCATCTTTTATGTGCCAATGTGTAATTTGGCGGGAATTCGACAAAAAAGAAAGCCTCCACTCTTCCTAAAACACAGAAAGTACCAATTACAGAACCACCAAATAAATCACCATGTCATGTTTTTCTCCATTTATCCCTTTTTCTGCACATTTTGCATTTTACAATATAATATCTAATAACTGTGGTTTACAGGATATGATGGAGCCATTAGTTTCAAAGATGTCCAACAGAAAAAAAATGTAACACTATGCCCACTGAACACGATCTTAACTTAACATGAGTGTACTGATCACAGCCTCCAACCAAGCTGACCATAAATCAATCTACAGGGCTCCCAGAAGGAGAGAGGTGAGCTGAACAATGTATAGTGATCCATTCTCCACCAAGTTCCTTCCCACTCAAGCTCAACTCTTTAAAGCCTCAATCAAACAAACCCCTCTGTTGGAGCAGCAGAAGCAGCCAAGAGTTAGAAGAGTGAAAAGCCATTAAAAACCCTAAACGCAGCATGCAGAAATGTTTCAGCTGCTTACATCATCAGGCCCTGTTTGATCCATGATGACTGATGGCAGAGTTGTAGAAGGTATTCCATTTGATTCATATCCATGAAAGGGATGAATCAACTGTACTTCCTAGAGTCCTACAGTGTTTGAATGCTTGTAGCACATGCTCCTAACCCAGAAATAGGGAAAGGAAGCACTTGCACAACTTGAGATTAAAAGTGGAAGAATGGACATTTTATTTTCCCAGATCATGCTCTCATTTTTTTCCTGTGTTCATAATTTTTCCTGTTTGTTCCAAAACATTTTAAAGTGTTCTCTTTGGGAAAAAAAACAACAACTCATCACAGTAACCTGCTGCATATCCTCCCGTCCAACCAACTATCAAAAGAAATACCCTCTCAGGAAATATAAAAAAGCACAATCAGATAGTGGAAAGAAAACAACAGCTCCCTAAGTGAAGCTGAAGACTAGGGGGAGTAAGGGGCTGAAGGATTGGCCTACCGTGTCAGAGGTGCTTTCCAGGAGGAAGTTAATGGCTCTGTTGACGTCCTCATTGCAGTCATGGAGTGCTACCATGCACTCATCTTGGTTCTTCCCCGTCACCTCCATCAGCTGGGGGTAAAATCACACAATTGTTAAAAAAAAATGTGTGCCAGCAAAAACAGTCCACCGATTTGCTATGAGACCTCTTTAGTATATTGTTAAATGTGTAAGGCAAACCAGGCAGCTTGCAGCCCAGCACAAAGACATAAAGCCTCACCCATAGCATCACATATCAACACAATTGCATTTTTTCACTGGTGGGATCATGTGTCGGCATGCAGGCATCTGTACAGTCATGGAAGAACACAAGAACCCACACTCTGATTCAGCCTGGTACTCAGACATTTAGCCTCAAATGCTGCAGCCAGCACCATCACTGCAGCGATCCTCACCTGGTTGACTTTGTCCTCAAAGTCAGCATCATTCTTGTCATAGATCATCTGGGCGAGCCGGATCTGCTCTGCAGTAGCCTGCAACAAGAAGAGACATAAAGACAAAATGAGAGATTATGAGTATGAAGGAAACAAAGAGCAAAGGCAAAATGAAAGGGTCTTGGTATAACGTATGGTTGGAGAATGTATGCTATGGTTTCAATGCCTGACATTATTGACAATCAGAAACTAGCTGCGCGGCAAGTGCCTGCATTCTATCAATAATGAGTTTATGTACCATATGCTTTCAATTAAAAAACATGTCTTCATAAAATGCTGATGAAGCAGGGCTCCATACTCTGTGTGTGTGTGTGTGTGTGTGTGTGTGTGTGTGTGTGTGTGTGTGTGTGTGTGTGTGTGTGTGTGTGTGTGTGTATGCGTATGCTGTGGGTTTATCTTGCACCTGGCTCAAAACTTCTGTGGCTACGATGCGTGTGTGTGTGTGTGTGTGTGTGTGCGCGTGTGTGTGTTTGTATAAACTTTTTATGTTTAAGTGGTTGCGGTGGCTCACCTGTATCTGTTTCTGTGGTTGTGAGGTGTGTGTGGCAGCGGGCAGCGTTTTTTCCCGAGGGCCCCGGGCCTTGTCGCCGCCCAGTGAGCTCATCATATACAGTATATACAAAACTCTGTATGTACAAAATAGAAAAATCTGCAGGGGAAAAACAAACAGGGGAGAGAAATGAAATAGGCAATTGACATATGATCAATTTCCAAACTACAGATACGTCGCAAACAAAACACACAGTAAATGAAAGAATAAAAAATATCATTCTAGTAGAGCAGAGGTTTACTACTTTCCCTCATCTGAGTGCATGTTGGCTGCACTGTATCTTGAACTAGCTAGACATGTCTCTCTTAAGTACAGTTAGGCCAGACTGCAAAATCATGAATACTACCCTTACAGAAACTGTAACACACTCACACACTTGGCCTGGTGATGTAACTGCTATAACAAAAATCTAGGTCAAGGAGGGAAGCGCCAACCCAGTGTCCTCTTACATGCTGTAAGCCTTCCAAACACAACACAGTGTGTGTGTGTGTGTGTGTGTGTGTGTGTGTGTGAGAGAGAGAGAGAGAAGCAGAAACAACATTACCCCATCATACACCCTGATGCTATTCCACTCTTGTTGCTAAAGAATGCAGTGACTTTAAAGTTACATGCACGTAGCCTGAAAACTTGTCAAAAGTGGAAACATGAACTTGTGCAATAACATGCAAAACTCCTCTACATATGTCCGACTACACTAGTCTTGCACACCCCAGTATTAAAAACCTACTGAAGTTTCCGTTTTAAAACGGCCAAAACCATGCATGCGCGTGCTCACGCACGCACACAATAAGGATTTATGTGGTGCAAGTCAATACAGTTGCCATTGGCTGCTGGCTGAACAAAGCTAATGCAATGAAAATGTCTGTGTCGCTCCACCAAAATCCTTTTATATTGGGGAAACCCAATATAACGGGTGAATTCTATGTCTGGTATGCGAAGTAAATATACCACCGGAAGAAACTGTATTGATCTTATTGGACACTTAACAATAACAAAACAACCATTGAGCAAAACTCTGCTTAGCTCAGACTGCGAGAGTTGTAATTTGGTTCATTACTTATCCAGTAGTTAGATTTCTCTTGGCATAATGTTATAAGTACTATAGCGTCAAATATAATGTGTATGTGTGTACATTAACAGCTCACCTATCTGGCAAATAAGAAAGCCGTGGTAGTAAATATGTTAACAGCAACGCCAGTTAAGCATTGTTTTGAACTTGCGCAACCGTTATTGCTAATTATTTAGCAAGTCTGCCTGTGTGACCACTTTATAACAGTTACCTATCCGACTTCCAAAAAACAAGTAAATCCGATTTTCGTGGTGTCGTATTCAACACAACACTGGCCGACTCGGTGCTGTTGGTACTAGGGACCCCTTTGTCCTCGCTAGCGCTAGCTGAGATTAGCTAGCCTGCTTGCTACCCGTAGCCGACACAATGCCGTCGATATTTAACGATGCAGGGAGCTGATGAGGCTAGCTACGGATGCTAACGTTAACTAAATCTGGTCGAAGTCGACAGCCACTGGCCACATAGCTGGCTGGGTAAAGTTTTACATTTATGAATTGATAAGCCCGGGTTTACAGGACTCGGTTTCCTCAATGTCAGTGAAGCGGGCTTTCCCACGGACATCAAAACATGCTAGCTTGCTAACAACAAAGCTGTATCAATTCTAACGAAAATGGCCTCACAGTGCACAATCCCATCCCGACATTGCTTGCCGGGGAACAAGACAACACCAAAAAATGCTAAAGAAACGCCCGGTAACCTCATGAACGCGCGGCAACGAGGTCACCGATCTCATATTAAGGTGACACCACGCTCAAGATTATGTTTTGAACATGTCCAATAACAGAAGAGTAGCCCGATAAACAGAAGGAAATTAGTGTTTTTTGTTACCTGCTTACACGCTTCACTCAGCCAGCAGCAGACAAGGTGGTCACGTGACGTGCGCCGCCGCGGTTGATGCTCCTCTCTCCGGGTCACTCCACAATCACAGCGGCTGACTTGGGAAGACTCTCACCAACAAATGCACAACAATCACTGTACGAACGCAGGTTGACGCCGCACTCCTCAGTTTGTGAACTAAGTGTTGTTTCCCCCTAGCGATGCCATTTTTCCAGCTTGTGTAAAGACTGATAGGACAAGCGTGACACACTGGCAATATTACTTAGTGTGGTAATCCCACAAGTATGAATAAATCCAGGAGAAATATTACATCAATATACGTTTTATTTTTATTATTCACTTTCTTTTTAAAGATTTAATAGGTTGTTTTTTTCAGATGCTGATATTATACAATATCCTCAGATTCAGTCATTTGTAAAAACATTCATGAGGTGTGTATAAAAAAAGAGGGCATCACCAAGTAAAGACAGGTCAGTCCACACACTTCCTCATATACATAAAAATGTATGCATTTGTCCCTATGCATTTTACACATACATATACATACACATTTATATATAAAATACACTTTAAAAGTGTTGGTTATTTGTTCAACTTGTGGTCGTTACTGGGGTTTCTCTTTTCAATCTAGAGTTATCATGAAAATTGTGGAGAAAAGTTCCATGTAGAAAAGCAAAACTATGATCGCCTGCAGCAGTCTTTCACAGAAAGACCTGAGGAAGGCAAAACGTAACTCAAGTCTACCCTGCCTCTGCCAAACAAGGAGAAGAGCAGAAACACTCAATCCTTGATACAAAAAAAACTAAAGAAAAAAAAGAAAACTTTTTCAACAGCAGTGATAACAAATGTCTGTAACTGCAGCAGCATCCAACTCCAGGGTGGAGTCCAAAAAGTCTTGTTAGTTCTCCTTGCATCTTTCTTAAATTGGCAGAAGACCCAAGTTAGAAGTACCTCAGATCTTCTCTCCGAATTCCTGTAGGACTCAGAGAATTACAAAGACTTTGGGGATTCAACCCAGTACTCAAAGGCCCCGATGTCTGTCACTTCTCATCTTTGATGACACTACCAAACTTAAAAATCTTAGAGGAATTCTGTGGTAAAGCCTAAATTTACAGATAGTCTGTCAGGATTTGAAATGAGTCTCTGCCTGAGCCAAGAAACCACTGCCAATGGACAAATCTGCTGAAAGCGGTCTCATCAAAGAAAACAAGAAAATAAAGGGCAAAGAGGCTATACATCCTTCAGCAAGTGGAGTTAAACACCCCTGAACTATTGAATTAGGGTGACAGAGAGGGGAATAATAAATAAGAATAAAGCTTGTAGGAATAATATCAGCAGGGTAAGTTCATCAAATCACACAGAATCAAAAATAATAATAACAATAATAATAATAAAAAATAAAATAAGTGTGTTGGGATTATTCGTAGCAGAATAACTACATTGCTTTTAGCAATCTTAAACTGTTACTCCTTTACATCATCTCAGAGAGAAAAATATGAACACACTGTCGCCTTTTGATTAGGTAGGCTATCCCCTTTACTTTACTTCTGATTGAAGAAAACAGAAGTTCTTAATTGTTCTTTGTGATCATCATGGCACAGGACGGCCAGTCCCAATCAGTGGACATTCTATTTCAAATTTCTTTGCAGGAATCAAATTGCACCCCTGTTCAGTCCTTCAAAATTAATCGTCTCTTCAATCCTCCTTTCTCTCTCCCTCTTTATTGCCGTCCATTTCAGTGAGAGAATGAAGAGGAGCTGTTGGGAGAGAATTCCAACATTTACACAAAGACAGTGTCATATCACAGATGAAACCAGCGCCAACACTTTCCTTACATACAACAGCAAGCCGACAAAAACAAGAGCATAGTCCAATCTCTGCGCGCTGTTTGTAAATGTTTTAAATGAAAAATTATTAATGTCATTCTTCATTTTTTAGCAACTCTCTTCTTAGTTCCTCAGTGGCAGACTTCGCATTTCTTTAAAATTCACTGGTTAATTCTTTATACATCTATACAAAAAACTGAACAGCTGAGGTGGGGGGAAACAAAGGACTAACTGGAGGAAAGGGGTAGTGTAACAGTGGATACAAAGAACAAGATACACAACACTGATATTCAAAGCCGTGACACACTGAGGGCAAGATCATGCTCCTGAGTCCAAGAGTGAGCAAAAGGCGACCAGAGAGACAAATCAATAAGCAAGAGAGATACCAAAAAAAGGTGATGTCAAACGACCTGAAGATAAGGAAGTATGGAGGGACCGGATAAGTTAAAGAGCAGGAGGTGGATGATGTAGTGATGCAGAGGAGAGGGAAGAGGCTAGCTCCAAAGTCCTGCGTAATTGCCATGCAGGCCAGAACAGAGTGGTCCGCCGGCTACAAACAGCTTGGTGCCAGAGTCGTCATAGCAGTGGGTGTACACAGCGTTAGGGAAGGAGTGGATGTCTGAGAAGTAACTCCTCCACGTCTCGTCGTGATTCTGAAGGCAGCACAGAGGAGGAGGAGGAGGGAGGGGAAAGAAGGAAGGCATAAAGTTGAAAACACAAAATCTGCAATCTGTAACACTTAAATAATTAGTTTATATACATATATATGTATATATATGTATATATATGTATATATATATATATATATATATATATATATATATATATATATATATATAAGTTCTTTTAAATTCTTTGTTTACATGAGCAAATTTCAAGTTGATCTTTAGCCTCAGTCGCAACATTATCTTCTCCATTATCCAGCTTAGACTTCCCAACTTTCGTGTTTTTGGGCCACGCTAATATGTGTGTGTGTGTGTGTGTATATATATATATGTGTGTGTGTGTGTATATATATATATATATATATATATATATATATATATATATATATATATATATATATATATATATATATATATATATATAATTTTATTTTATTTTATTTTTTTTTAAAGGAAGCTATAATAAAGTATTTCTACAGCTACAATAATGAGTTAGTTGTGCAAGCTCTGCAGATTTTCCTTCAGGTTTGCACCTCAACACTCCAAAAGGAAAATCTTTACTAGACATGATGGATACTACAAAAGAGATTATACAGACCAGCCAGCCCTTCCCTGTAGTGAGCTTGAGGATGCCCTCTCCTGGGCGCTGCCGGTACCCGCCGGCTGGATTCAAGGGGTTCTCCAGGAATCTCTGGGCCCGGATGTCATAGAAGAGGAGGGACCCTTGGCCTGTTCCAACTGTCACGATGTGTTCATAGAAACTCACAGAGCGGATCCCTGCACAAAGAAATATATGGTTTATGGACTACTGATGAGTAGAGATTCAAAAGAGAACTTTAAAAAGTTCATTTCTGGGCCCACTGCTCATCCCTTCCAACTCAACAACTAGCTCCTCTGAGAGTTTCTGGAGTCTGGCAAGTTATCTTTCAGTCTGTCAACTGTAGCCCGTTTGCTTTTCCATCATGCACAGAGCACTGTAGTCAATAAACTTCAACTGTTTACATATAATACATACATATACATATAATGACACAGTGGCACTGTTACTAAATGTCATGTATGCGACAATTTTTATTTTCACTTTAGCAACTTTATGACATGTTCAAACCAAACGCAAAGTGAATTTCCACTTTACAGACTTGTACAGCCATGAATTTTTCCACTCGAACTGAAAAATTTCAACTCGTGCAAAATTTGCGTCATTCATGTCACCTAGCACAAATTCACATCTATTCGAATCTTTGCACTGATTTTGTATGTAATCACAACATGTGATGAATTCTCTGTGTTTGGTCTGAATATAACAGTGCACACACCATATCAGTTCTCATTTTGGCTGAATCAACTGAAGTGTGAGAAGCTTTGGTCACATATATCTTTCTCTTTGTAAAGAACTTATCTGATTTTGTTGTCCTAGACCAATATTTATTTTTCTCTGTCTAGACCTACTAAAAGTGTTCAGATGCCAAATGTTGATTAATTAGATGTATGACAGAGCATGTGATAAGCTATTTTACATTTTTGCAGCTGGTGATGGGAATGATCTCATTTTTGATTGTCCAGGCCTCTCTCCTATTTTCTACCTCACAGTCACGCTTTACCTACTTGGTACATGACTGCCACCTGTACACTCTAAGGCCAAACAAAAAAATACCTTGGGTTCCGGTTCCTTGTCATTTAAGGGCATGAATAAGTAGGGAATTTATTTTATTTTATTTTATTTTATTTAGCATTTTAAAGATGGGTAGGGGGGATTTATTTTATTTTATTCTTTTTTTATTTTCAGAAGCGATGCATGGGTTGCTTTTTAAATATAATTAATTCAATATTTGCATAAGCTACCACCTTTTTAACGGACTGAGCAGCGTTATTACTAGCAGAGGGAGGTGTCTCTGGCTCGCATCGCAGCGCTAGGTACCTGAAGTCGAATACACCCATCACGCCCACCGCCATAGAGCCAAGATCCACGGTGGGGGCAGCTTGCACTTGCAAATCTACAATGGCACTGTTTCACCTCTTTCACTACATCTACGAAGGTTTTCTCTTGTAGTCGGATTATTTTCACTAGTGGATAGTGAGGACAAATCACACACACCGTGCGGAAGTCCATTTTTTCCGGCCAGTCGGTGGCATGTGATTCCATGAAGTTATTTTCCGAAGTTACGCGAGAATATCACAAATAAGGCGAGTGCAACATAGATCAAAATAAAAGCCCTGCTTAACTTTTCACCAATGCCAACAAGGTCACACTCGGTCACAGAGTGCCTTTATTTTATTTTTTTAATTTTATTTTTACACAGAGACCAATAAAATAACCTGACTCGGGGGTTAAATGGGACACCCGGTCGGGAACTGGAACCCAGAATTTTTTTTTGTCTGGCCTAATGATTATTGCGCATGGATGCTACTGCCATAATTATAGAGGGTAAAGGTTAATAAAAGTAATTAGAGCCAATGAGACATACAGATGATAAACGTTTATATAGAATGAAACTTTGTAAACCTAAGCCTCTACATGTATGTATGTATGTATGCAGTGTTGGGCAGTAGCGGCGTTACAAGTAGCAACGTTACTAGTTAAACTTCATTTGTCAGTAGTGTGGTCATTAACGTCACTGTTGCCTAAATCAAATAGCTTTTAAGTAGTGAAACTATTTTACTGATGAAATAGCATGGTAGCGTCCACAGAAGCTACATTTTCCCAGGCATTTCTAAACCTTAAACGCAGCAGAGCTTTTGCTGCAGTTTGAAATATAACTTGGAGCAGCGGGTGACGTCACTGCTGCTCACGGACCTGCAAGTGTAGCTGACAGACACTCTTCCGTTTGACGTCGCGTACCTGTCCTAATTGTCTGCTGCAGCAGGACACAAGCACGCAGGTGACAAAGATGACTGTGATTTGAACCACGTTATTGAGTTTAAACACTGTCATTTAAACATTGTCCTCCAAATGTGCCCTAATTTTAGCATATAACACAGGTGTGCACACAAATATACATAGACACACACACACACACTAACTATACTAACAATATACACACACACACATATATATATATATATATATATATATATATATATATAGACACTTCCCCCACATAAGCATATACACACCACCTGCTTTTTTGTTATTATGAGAGGCATGCTGTTTGTTTTTGTTGCCATGGTTTGTAGCAGTAAAAGTAGAGAGAGCACAGTTTCATAAACTATTGAACTGAACATTTTTTTGCCTGACTCTCTGTTTGACTGACAATTTTATTGATCACTAAGATAGCAATGACTTGGAATGAAGTTGGTTCGATGTTAAAAAAAAAAAAAAAAAAGTAGCTTTGGTGTAGTTAAGCTACATTTTGTCATTGTATTGTAGCTTAGCTTGCAACATTTCTCTGGAGGGTAGCTTCAGTGTAGTGAAGCTTCATTTAATGTAGAGTAACTGGTAGCTTAGCTCACTACATTTTCCAAGTAGCTTGCCCAACACTATATGTATGTATGTTTATATGTATTTATTCATTTATTTATTTTCTGGATGACACAGTCTTCCTCTGATGTGAAGCATGATTGCAGGTTTACATGGCTGCAGTCAGATCTGATGAGCAGATTGTCAATGGGATAATCCAGCACTTCTAAGAGGATTACACCCCGCCTGGCACTGGTCGGTATATTCTAAAACAATCAGGTGTTTATATGAAGGTGTATATATGAAGTTCTGTTTTTGGGAATAAGTCTGAAACTGTGTGATGAATATTATATTTGTCTGCATGTAAACACAGTGTGACACTGCGCAAGATGCAGCAACAGACTCTAAAATTTCTTGTATATTTTCTGTTAAAATTTCCCTTAGGGGACAGAAAAATCTGAATCAGAGAGGTCTATGTGTTCACACATCTACAGGGTGTCAAAAGAAACATTGATAGCATAAGGATCCTGCCACACAATTTTGTAGAAAACAAAATTTACATAACAACAGTACTGAAGCAACACCAGCACTGAATAGTAAGTATAACAAGACTTTGAATTTGGGCATAATGAGTCTTCAAATGATTCTAATTGATGGATTGCAGACTCCTTATTGCTATGTAGCATATTGTGTTTTTGTCACAGTTTATATAATCTAATAAGGGACCATACTGCGGTGGACCATGGCCTATATTGTAATATTGAGTTTGTACCAACTGCACAAAATCATGCCTCTTCCCTCAGCTAGGCCTTTGAGTACAGCAGTTTAAGTAAAGCTAGTAGCCTTAGCTCCTTTTAGAAGTACTCACCGCTACCTCTCTCTCTGGAGTTGACTGACTTGATGCTGTGTGTGGGCTGCCGTGGATCCAGAAAGGAGACGTGGGCCTGGGAGCCCACAGCATACACAGACCAGTCCTGTCCATACGCCAGACACACATTCTCTTTGCAGTGAGGCAGCTTGGTGGACAGTAGCTAGAGGAAAATAAGTTAAAGAAGATATAAGTAAGGTTTTTACTGCCCCATGTCACAAAATGAGTACACCGCAGGGCACTAATAGGGTTGTTGATCAATATCATAATAGCTTGACTAGGTGGTGAGGATCACTGCTTTCAAAACTCACTGTCCAGCCCATATTCTGCTTTGAAACAGAAGCTATCCATTCACTGAAAATTTCAAGACACTTAAAGACACCTGACCTCCCTCCGAGTAGCCTACTTCTCACGTATTTCTTTCTGTAAGCACTGTGAACTGCACCGTGAAGAATGGTGTGCCAAGTGAGCAACGAGAGTTACAAGATACTTCAGCTACCATTGATATTAATTCCAGTGATGAGAGGAAAGTTCATGACAAAATAATAAATTGGATGATATGCATATGGAAGTTCAGAAAGTGATTTCAGCTGCAGTCCAATATGTAAGAAATTAATTTCAAAACGGTTCTTTCTATTTTAAACACTAGAGAGAGTGCAAGGCTCGCAAGTTTTACACCTGCAGTGAGCTCAGCTAAACACAACTGTGAGGATCTAGTAAGCTGGCAAGATGGACGCAAAACTGAAACTGACAACTCTGCATCAAGCTTTAAATCTGCTGTGCAGCTGGATTTGGGGTTTCCAGTTAAGGTATAAAATATCAACAACTGACAAGACAAATTGTTTGTACCTACTGTAAGAGGTCTGCAACACTAGATATATGCTGCACCATATACAACACAACTCCAAGGGAAGAATGTTCCAGTATATGGTTATTGTTGTGTTTGACTCTGTAATATGTAGCCGTTTCTCTCTGTACTCCTTTAAAGTATACTTAAAACTAAATTTACTAAGACTGGAATTCAAACTTGGTAGAATTGACCATGATACCACTGAAGATGAATATGGATGGAATTTCGCAGTCGGGCAGACTTGTAAAAGATTCATACAGATTCGCCTATCAATGACATCCATATTCTATGTAACAGTATCATGGCCAATTCAGATGTACACTTCAGTGTTTTTTAGCTATTTACTCTTGAAGCTGCTGTAAAAATCTTATTTGGACCGGCATTAAAGATGTTTAAAGTTTTAAAGTCAAACTTGTAGTCAACTTGTTTGTGGTGATTGGTTTTTATTTTCGAGGGGAAACAAATAGACTTCACTTTAAACTGTCAAAATAACTGTCAAAATATTGTGACAATCCGTGAATTCAGAGTTGCATATCAAACCAAACTATTTAATGTACCGTTACAACCTAGCCAACTTCACAGGCTGGTAAATATGTAAAAAAGCAGACACCATTACACAAGTGAGGGGAAATCTTTCAAAAAAAAAAAAAAAAAAAATGCTGTGATTTACCTTGCACAAGTTGTGTTCAGCCTTCCAGAGGTGGAAATAGCCATCCAAGGAGACAGCACCCAGCTCCTGCAAAAAGGGAAGACCATATGAGAAGATAGCCCTAAATAACTACCTAAAATAACGATTGATAGGACATTTATCAAATATTTTTCAACATGTTGGCATGTAGCACAGGATGACAATGCTAGTGTCAGACCTACCTTGTGGTTGTTGTTGAAGGCCAGAGCACGAACTTTACAGTTGTAAGGGTTGGTGTACTCCTTGGGGATGTCCTTGAGGGCACGGTGGGAGATGTGGGAGTAGCAAGGTACTGCCTCCTCGTTCTGACTCCGTTCAGCTTGGCTAAGCACCTCCTCGGTTACCTCCCACAGGCCCATGGAGCCATCCCGCGACCCTGGTAAATGAAACACATACAGAAGACCTAACTATGTCAGAAAATTTAAAATGTATGCATGTAATGTCTGAGAGAAATAGTAAAGAAAGGAATGAGATTAGGGTGTGTTGTAGAGGATGCTGACTTGGAATTAGTCCACTTTGGGAGGGAATCATGCAAATTCTTATCTAATGACCAACTCCCCTCTGGAGCTCCATATCCTTTACACCAGGTGTCACCAATTGGCGGTCCAGTCTGTAATGGTTCCGCCCAGACCACAAAACAGTCTGCAAACTTTTTATGGTGTGTTTGTTTGGTTTGGTTTGTTGTGGTTACTTTTCTCTTTCTGGTGTGTGTTATTTAAATCACTCAGCCAATCAATGCAACTATACAGCAGGAAACGCTTGTATTCAGTGAGAGAGAATCAAATGTAGGAGAAAAGAAAAACAAAAATGTCAAAGATGTGTTAAAGATAAATTCATATGGCACTTGATGTAACTGGTAATGCTCAGGATAAAGACCCAGTCTTGCTCAGATGAGGGCTGAAGTGAGCAGTATTTTATTTTCATTTCTATTTTTAAGAGAAACTCATTCAGATACTTCTATTTGTGAGTAGGTGTGCTTATTTAATTTTTCTTATTTTACTACGTGTCTAATGACAGAACAGCTGGAAGTATGACTTTTTTTTTTTTAGATAGATATGATGGCTTGGAATACTGCTGTTTTACAGGTTACAGGCTCAGACAGCGAGGTTGATTCTTACAGCGCAGATCAACTCACCAGATACAGCCATGCTGTCACTAATCCACGCTATGGAGAAGATCCAGTCATTGTGACCATCCTGTAAAACAAATGAGTACAATGTGAAAGCAGGACAAAATTGACTCATTTCATATAAATGTGTGTGAACGATCTAAACTGACATACTGATATAGGACTGGCAATTTGAACAACATTACAATCACGACAGTCGTAAATAATTGCAACAGATGTAAAACAAGCACTCAGAGTAATGGGACAGCACTCAGGATTGCAGCAGGGGTTCCTGATTCGGAACAGTAGAGTAGCAGTATCAGATCTCTTACACTTCACACTTCAAAGCACAACTGCTTTCTAGGCATAAGCATTTCAAAAGCAATGCTATCTCTCGCTAGAGTTCTATGCTTTTTTAATGCCATTCTACATTCACACAAAAAACTATAAACAGAACAATCAATCCAACTTTGGTTTATGCTAAGCTAATGTAGCCAGTGGACCCACACTGTTTCAGTGAGTATGCCAGAGGCAACGTAACACCTTCCAACCCCACTGGACAAACCCCATCTACAAGCATTATGGGCCCTTACTGGTGCATGCACATTTAAATAATGAAACATTACCGTGGCTACTGTCACCTACCAGCCTTATGTTCCAGAATCAAAAAAACTCAACAAAGCTAGTGGTGGCGGACCAAGAGTGTTTTGATGGGGACATAGCTGGATGTCAGTAAACTCAAACAGAGACAGAACACTTACATCTCCAACACAGACAGGGTCCAGAGTGGGCAGCCGGTAGACAGCCAAACTGTTGGGGTTGTCCCCTCCAGTAGCCAGTAGTGTTCTGGAGGGATTGAGCTCGATGGCATGGATCCCACAGCCCTGCTGGTCCAGCCTGGAGCGAGAACTCCCTGTGGGGGGGAAATGCCCCCCTACCACCCCAGAGCCTCCACCGCGACACTCCCTGTCCTTCAGCATGGGAATGCGTGTTATCTGTCCCGTCAGGACATCGGCTACAAAAAGCTACAATTGGATTAAGGAGACTTCTGGTTAGAATTAAATGTTCAGTAAGGGTTGTTGTGTAATCTTTGTTCAGAATAATAATAATAAGAAGAAGAAGATATTAATATTACAAACTATAATTACATAGATGTGCGAGAGTGCTCTATCCACAGTCACAATTATTTTTGAGATACTACTGATTCCTAAGGAAGAAATGGTCCTTTTGCTTGCTCTCTTCCAAATGGAGGTCAGAGAACAGGGACAGATAAAAATCAGCGCCTCTTGAAGTTGGCAGTGATTCGGTGTTTTGCTCAAAGACACTTAAGCAGGGCAGACATTTAAACCCACGTGCTCTGGTTGAAGGACTCCGTCACTACTAGTACACACCAAAACACCCTGCTACCCTATGGAGCAGTTCCTAACACTATAATATGGTGCTTGCATGTGGTGCATTGTGCTTGCATCAAATGACTCACTGTTCTGGTTGGTTTGAGCACTTTGCATTATGCAAGACAACAATAAGGTCACTCTCAGGAGACAGACGCCAGCAGAGCCTTGCGATGTGTTAAACTTGTGACACAAGTCTGTCTTGTAAGGCTATAATTTCGCCTTAACAGCTCCAAAACCATAAAGGACGGAGGAAATCCCACTTTAGCTCTGATGTGGCTCAAGCTGTTCTATTTGTTAATATCTACATTAGCCCCAAAGACAGTGTCAGTCAAGGCCTCAAAGGCTATACAGGTAACTAGCAATAGGCCTAAATGTAAAAATAGAGACAAGGCAATACCAATGTTTCAACACTGTATGTCTCTCACTGAAACTATAGGTTCTGCTAAAGCAAAGGTTCTCAACCTGGGCTCTGGGGGCTCACATGGGTGCTTGAGGGGGTTCCTGGGTGTCCCCAGAAACATGGGGAATATATTTATTTCACCATTCATTAACTAGACATTAGCCCAATGCAAGAATGTATAAAAATGACGATTTTGTTCATAGGTTTCACACACAAATTTAAAAAGTTGTGTGTCCCTCTGTTGGTGCAGCGAAAGAAGAGGACAAAGCAGTGGTGACACAATGAACACTTGCCTTCAAAAATGTATTTTTTAAAACTGAAGTACAGTGTTGGCTTGGGAGTATCTGAGAATAGCTCATGAATAAATTCAGTTAGTAACAAATTGTTCATAGCTCACCGTGTTGCACTTGGTCCCACACACCACCTGCCGGTGGTTGAGCCACTGCGAGGCAAACACTTTGTTGAGTCGCCCCAAAGAGAACTCCCTCTCCTTGAGGATGCCAGGAAGCCTGCCTGCCGCAAAGCCTCGCAGGCTCCGCTGCAGCCGCAGCTCATGCTGCTGTTGAGGTCTGAACTCCCGGCCCCTGAGGGCACATACCACCGAGCGCCGACTGCGCCACCACTGCTGGGCGTGACGCGATGACGAAGAAACTCGGCTCCGCTTGGGTGCCGTCTGACACCAGCCCAGCTGGGGAAACAAGAGCAGAGGTCATCATGGGCCTAGAACTTGCAAGTGAATAGTGCGGTTGAGAAACATGTATTCACAATCACCCCATAGTATTTCATACAAATGAGGAAAAGAGTAACTTAAATAATCATTACAAATTATAGCCTTGCATACACTATATGGACAAAATTATTGGGCCACCTACAAATTACATCTACACCTAAATCCATAGGCATTAAAATGGAGTTGGCCCCCCTTTTGCAGCTGTAACAGCTTCCACTCTTCTGGGAAGACTTTCTACAAGATTTTGGGGTATCAGTGGGAATTTTTGCCCATTCATCCAGAAGAGCATTGGTGAGGTCGGACATGGATTTTGGATGAGAGGGCCTGGCTCACAATCTCTGTTGTAGATCATCCCAAAGGTGCTGGATGAGGTTGAGGTCAGGGCTCTGTGTGGGCCAGTCCCGTTCTTCCACACCAAACTCACCCGACCATGCCTTTATGGAGCTTGCTTTGTGCACTGGGTCACAGTCATACTGGAACAGAAAAGTGCCTTCCCCAAACTGTCCCTACAAAATTGGAAGCGTAGAATTGTCCAAAATGTCTTGGTAAAGTGAAGCATTAAGATTTCCCTTCACTGGGACTAAGAGGCTTAGACCAACCCAAGAAAAACAACCCCATAACATTATCCCTCCTGCACCAAACTTGGCACAATGTAGTCAGGCAGGTAACATTCTCCTGGCATTTGCCAAACCCAGACTCATCCTTCAGACTGCCAGATAGAGAAGCACAACATGTTTCCACAGCTCCAAAGTCCAGCGGCAGCGTGCTTTACACCGCTCCATCTGACGCTTGACATTGTGCTTGGTGATGTAAGGCTTGCATGCAGCTGCTCGGCCATGGAAACCCATGCCATGAAGCTCCCAGCACACAGTTTTTGTGCTGATGTTAATGCCAGAGGAGGTTTGGAGCTCTACAGTTATTGAGTCAGCAGAGCGTCAGCCACTTTTACGCACTATGCACCTCATCATTAGGTGACCCCACTCTGTAACTTTATGTGGTTTGCCACTTGGTGGCTGAGTTGCTGTGGTTTCTAAAGACTTTCACTTTGCAATAATACCATTTACAGTTGATCGTGGAATATCTAGGGGGGAATAAATTTCGTAAACTGACTAGTTGCAATGGTGGCATCCTATTACATTACCAATACAGTACCACTCAAATTCAGTGAGCTTTTTAGAACGACCCATTCATGCACAAATGAAAAGGCAGACTGCATGGCTAGCTGCTTGATTTTATACACCTGTGGCAATGGGACTGAATCAAACACCTGAATTCAATGATTAAGAGGTCTGTCCTAATACTTCTGTCCATATAGTGTGTCAAAGATAGCATAGAAACCTTGGAATATTGATTTAATCACTACATCCAGCAACATTAGAGTTTTTGTTCAATCCAACTGTTAATTCTGACATTTTTTTTTTTTTTTTACATGTGTTAGGCTATAATTAAAATATTTAAATTGGTTTTGCCATATCTTAAGCTCATTCACTTCTATTCAGTTCCAAATGGCATATAAAACGAATCTGGAAACTTCTAATTTGGTCAACAAAGAAAATATATGAGTGCCACCAATCGTGTTTTACAAAGTTGTATCATGAGACTAATCAAGACCAAATCAACCACATTTTGAAATAAGTTGTTTACTGCTTCATGATTTCTTGATCCTC
This sequence comes from Myripristis murdjan, assembly GCF_902150065.1. Classification (NCBI taxonomy): domain Eukaryota; kingdom Metazoa; phylum Chordata; class Actinopteri; order Holocentriformes; family Holocentridae; genus Myripristis; species Myripristis murdjan. The sequence goes on from NC_043984.1 coordinate 25,260,138, forward strand.
TCCTAAATCAAACTTCATTCCATTATTATATGTTCTAAGCAGTTACATTAGGACAGCCTCTGTCACTGACAACCATTAAGCCAACAGCCAAATTAAGTCAAGATGCTTCCACCAGCTAAGCTATAGTTCACCAACTGAAACAGAGCCCATTTGCTAAACTGCTTGCACGCTTTACATAACTGACAACCTTTTTCCAAATCATAGCATACTTTTATTATTTTATTTTAGATTATTGCTTGGTTTTCCTGTCCTTCCAAATTCAAATGTCAGGTGATTAATCTACCTCCAGTCTTTTATTTAGGCTATTGTATGGCAGTCAATGGAGACAGTTAGAATTTCATTGTGCCGTTCAACTGTGTATAGAGCTGTGACGGCTTTCTCCCATTCTGTATCCAGTATTGACCAGGTCAGTAGCACAGTGCGTGGTGCGGTGTCTCCTCTCTCCTAATCTGCATACTATCAGCAAATATATAGTACTGTAAATAGTAGTAATCCCATCAAGTCTCTAATAATGAATAGCCTATGTTGGAAAATGTTGATAACCAAGTCAGTGGATTTCTATTGGGTATCAACCTTGTGTTTACACCACGTCAAAAAAAAGTACTGAAAGCTTATTATTCCCCATTTGCAAAACACTTCTATTTAAAAAAGAAAAAAAATAGAAATCATTCTGTCTAATTGTGTTAAATCTCCTTCTTTCAATCTTCTTGACCTCCCTTCATTATATCTCTAAGTGCTGTGCCAGACCCGCTCGTCCGGAAGACCGTGGCCATTACTCATTGCTCACTGACCCAGATTCAAGAGGCCAACTAGGTCACATAAGTATCGGAGCATACATGCACACGCGAACACACCTTCACAGACACTTCATCAGGTTGGGCCAATGCATGGCCAATGAGCATGCACAAAAGCACTGATACAACATCTGTCTCAAGCAGGCCAGTGATATTGGCTGGCAACGACAGAGATGCCAGCTACAGCTGATGGATAGCACAGAGGAAAGAACAAAAGAACATACTAGAGACTGACTACAGAAACATTTTAGGTCAGGAATGCACACACATTCACTCGTTTCGATACAAGCCTATAGACACACCAAGCAGCCTAGTTATATGGCAAGCATGCAGTTTTTTCTTGTTTTTTGTTTTTTTTTTCCCACTCATTCATCCAGTAGTTCTAGCATGTAAAACAAATGTTTGTCGTTGAAAATGTCTACACAGACATTCAGGGATGCCTGAATAGGTCATTCACTGCCAGATGACATACATCTCAATGGCTAATCTGTGTATGTATATGTGTATATGTGTTTGGGCATTTATTTGGAGCATGCTTGGCAGGAAAATGTTGAAAATAGGTTGTGTGCATTAGCTCTGTTACTATAATGAAATGTCCAGCAGGCCCGACTTCTCATGGCTGCCGTTTTGTGTCAATATTCCCAATTTGGACATGAGATGAGCACAAATCCAGGACGCAAAGATTTCTATGCACCTAGTATCACTGAGAGTGTGGAAAGGGGAAATATTAATATTTTGCTTTAGCTAGCTTTGGAAGTTAGGCTATTAACTGGTACATAAAATAAAATGCTATAAAACACTCCATACCAGTGTCTGAAGGATAATATTGAATATTCCTATTATTGAGTCTCAAAAGTCTATGTGCTAGCAACCCTTTTCTCATTATAATTATTTTTTAAATAGAGCTTTCTCTTGGTATGATGGGGGTGTTTCACTGTTGCAGGGGAATGACGGTGGACGCCCTGACTAGGAGCTCAGTGAAATTAACAACCGGCTGAGTCATTTACATACAAAAGAAGAGAATCAGCTGGCCCTGTGTGATTAAACACTGAGTTTGAGTCTGGTATGTGTACAGACAGGTTAGTAAATGTGTAACGTTAGCTAGCTTACATTCTAGGCAACGTTACATTCAACATTACAGAAAATTTCAAATGACAACGAGGCGAGCTCAGCTTCGAGTCATGATCGCTACGTATCTAGGCGCTGACATCCATTGAATCTGGCCGAATAAAATGATAATTATTGGCGTTACCCGTTTCGGGCGACTGTGACTACAAATAAATTAATCCTGCTAACAACGTAAGCTAGGTTAACTAGCCATTTTGCTAGCTAGCTGTCGTTCACACCGCTACTGCCCAGCGTCGGCTAACGTTAACGTCACGCTGTTAGCGGCTCCTCTTTCAAGTGCATAGTAACGTTGACTTACACTGTTATTGTTTGAATGGAATCAGTGCCGACGAGGCTTTTGTGTCTACTTGCTGAAATTCAGTAATCAAACACATGAAATGTCACCAATTTTGCTGTCACTGAGCTAGCTAACCTAGCTCATATTAGCAAACTCGGCTATCCCTTCTACTTGTTAGCATGCTAAGATATTTAGCTAGCTAGCCATTAAGACCCATGCACCCGCTGGTTTCCGCCTACCTGTTGTTGGTCCTTGGGCTCTCCTGCCTTCCTTTTCCTGCTAACTGTTTTTCTCGCCATAATCCGACACACACAATTCCCTCACCCACATGGAGGGTAATAGTGACGCTGGACACTGGATCATATAATGGCGATTAGCTATTTTGTTCCTTGGCCCTCGCTGGCGGCGTCCGGCGACGAGGAAGGGCGATCACATAAAGGGAGAGGTTGACTAGTCGTTAGCTAAGGTTAACGCTAAACAGCCAACGTTAGCTCGCCTCCCGGGGCTCTCAAGTGAAACTACACACGGGCCTTATAATGGATTCCGTTTCGACAAAGGAGGTAAACGAGAGGCTCTTTCCCCGACCTATCTCTCTCTTCTTTTTTTTCTAAGAGTCGCGTCAGCAGCGGTGAAAACATTGAGCAGCGCGCAGCCGCATTCAAATTAAACATCAACAAAAACAAGGTCGTACGTGCACACGGGCGTAAATGCGTGCTCGTTCACCGCTCCTTACGCTAATTGACGTCATGCAGACGACGGGTTTCTAATAGTGCCTACTGTAATGTATCTTACATTTAATATGCCTTTTTGTAGTTATTATGTAAAGTAAATATATATATATATATATATATATATATATATATATATACACACACACATATATATATATAGACAACTTAGTATTAAATGTTTTTGGAGTAAAACAAACAGTATGGGTGTGTTAAGATGGCCACAAACTGCGTGATAAAGAGATGGAAGTACTGTCCAAAGGATGCAAGTCTGAAATCACAGAAATTATGCCACCTCAAATTATCTTAGTCAAGCTCTGTTAACACTGACATTTTTGTTTTTTACATCCTGAGTTAGTTTACTCTGGTCTCATTGTCAAGGGAGGCTTTGGATGGTCAAATAAGGATTCATTTCTATCCTGGCAGAGTTGTTCTGCTGACAGATCCACATAATTGGACGTTTCTAGTGGCACAAACAATGCCCCAGGACAAAAATCAACTCTGCATTGTTCTTGTCAACCAAACAACTGCAAAAAAAGAAAAACAATGCTTCTGTTGTGGGAGAGGGAGCAGGAGCTGTTTCCTCACCAAGTTCATGTAGCCCATGTTATCTATTGTATGAACCCAAGCTGAAATGATCCAAAATTAAGATTTTAAAAAGTGCAGTTCATCATCAACAAAAATAAATATTCACACAGCTGAAAAGATGTGTACATTTAATCATGTGAAACTTCCAAATGATTCAGGAGGGAAATGAACAATTTGCAAATTACATTTCATTAGCCTAAGAAAGAATGCTCCTTTTATTTTACCACAAGGAAATGTAAAGGTTGAACGCCCCATGTTTTAAGATGTGGTGACAGGGAAGTGGATGTGATATATAAACCCTGCCACAAACACCCACTTGCATTTGATCTCTCAAGCGACTTGGGGATGAGATTGCATTTCGACGACTCCAGTCACATCTAATTGACACAGAATCCAGGACCAGGTATACTGCCTTCACTCCAGTTTGTGTGGCCAAAGTGAAGAGGTGAGCGGCTCGTTCCGTTAGGACAACTTTGTTTTATGCACGGTTGAAGGGAACCTCGCTTGAATTATGTATGAAAGTAATACCTCTTTTGTGCTTGTGTGTAACTGAAGTGCATACCTTTCTGCTTCATCACAGTTGATTAAGAACAAAGGCTCGGGTTATGAAAAATATAACTTGGAGGAAAAAAAAAAAAAAAATTACTGTTGGCCATAGTGTCAGCCATATGTCAGACCCCTAGAAACCTGCCTGAAGTCTAGATTCTAGGTTAGACTCTCATAGGCCTGAGCCTGGAATACTGTTCTCACACCACCACAGAAGCTTGAAACATGCAAAAAAACATGGATTGATGTGAATGACAAGTTCACGGTGCTGAGCATCTCAAAGTCAAAAGTAATTGGGAAATCTGACCAGGAACCTTAAGATGGCCATCAGTTTCTAACGTGCAGTTGCTTCAACCTGTGCATGATTTCAGAAAGAGGTTCAGTTCCTGCAACCATGTGCTGATCCTGCTGGTAGTGGAATATTCACCAAAGACACTGGGTCACAAATTTTCTCTCCCACATTCACAGGTATAATCTGATTTCTGTATTGGCAGCATATTGCACTAAGATTAAAACTTCCTACACAGGTGCCATACCATCAATAGAGTAGCTGTTTGATTTTTTTTTTTTTTTTTTTTCCAGGGCAAGGGCAAGACACTGGACCAGTTTCATGCTAGGTGCCAGTTTTGCAATCCAGGTTTTTGCTCTGCACTGAATTAACTTGATTTGGTACCATGCCACTCACTAGCCCTTTCAATGCCTCCGAGTTCAAGATTATGGCAGCTGCTGCCATGATCTTACCTGGAGTGCAAATGAGTAGACTTATATTTCTCAAAAATGTATATAACTTTAATGGTCCATCAACGCAGTAGAAGAATAAAGGAATAACTGGACCAGTGTCATCCAGGAAAATGCTTTTGACATCTGCTGCCATGATCTTACCTGGAGTGCAGATGAGTAGACTTATATTTCTCAAAAATGTATTTAACTTTAATGGTCCATCAACGCAGTAGAAGAATAAAGGAATAACTGGACCAGTGTCATCCAGGAAAATGCTTTTGACATCTTTAGACTGTGACCCCTTTTTAACTTTGCGATTTTGTCATAGGGAATGACGAAAAAAAAAAAAAAAACATTAAAGACACTCACTTCATATTACGTGAGGAAAGACCTTTAAAATGTGAACAAGTCAACAAACCAAAGTCATGTTTGATTAGACTGTATGATGGTATGAAATCCAATGAATAAGTGACAGCAATAATTGAAAATCTTTTCTCCTAGTCCCCTATACATTTCCAGCAAGGCTTGAAGACCATATTTCCTCTCCCATCATTTACTGGTAAAAGTGCCAGTCAACAGTCACACAATATGAAATCTCTATTGCACTGTAATGGTTGCAAAACAACCCTCATTTATTAGGGCCCGAGCACTGGAACAGTGCGAAGCCCTATTGTATTCTTTTTTTTTTTTTTTTACTTTTTCTCCACTGACTCTTTTTCATTCTACAAACAGAAGCCAATAACAATCAACAGCTTCACTTCAGCCTTTTTTGTATGATAAAGAAGAGCTCTTTATTTTTAAATGAAAGTGTCAGTGTACTATTTTAAATAAGTCAATAATCAATGAAATGTGTGTGCGTCTGTGCAATATCTGACACATTAATTCCAGTGGGGTGTGTGTTGGGACATGTCTTAATATTTCCTACAGAGGAACTCCCTCCTCCCCCTCTCCATTCCTTTAGCAGTCCATTCCAGTGCAGGTCCAAGAGCCTACTGGGGCAGTAGTTATCACTTTTAAGTTAAGAATTATCATGACTTTATGGATCGATTATGCAGTTCATGAAACCAAAAGCAAAGTAATGGAATCTCTAAAATGACATGGAAACTTGCCCCCAGAACAAATAAACAGACAAAATGAATAAGAGCAGAGAAAACATGAATCAGAGAGCAGGACAGAACCAGGCGCCAGAGCAGAGAGGGCACTTCTTGGGAGTCAGTTCTCTGTCTGGTGACGGTGCCCTTTTGCTTTTTTTCTGTCATGATGTTAGTTGGTTCAATTATAAGAGGGCCGTCTCAGGGCCCCCTATGCCCTCCACCATTTACTAGGTCTGCACTGAGCAGTGGAAGATGGCAGCTTAGTTGGCTGAGAGTGTCAGTGTTCAAACTGGTCTTTCAATGAAGCGCTGAAAGGCTCCAGGCTCCTCCCACTGAGGTGTTGCAGCCCGCCTGCAGTCAGCCACACACTTCAAAGTGGTAGCCATCAGCATGGCATCAAAACATCACAGCACAATACTTGAAGTCTCTCTCTTTCGCAATCCATCCTTGAATCCCCAAGCAGTACCAAATCTGGAACTGGATCCTAGGGCTTCTTACCAAAAAAAAAAAAAAAAAAAAAAAGACCATCAAGAATTCTTAGACTTTGACCCCCACCACTCTAGGCACACAGTCTTTAAGAAGTGCTGAGACATAATAAGTTTTAGCACATAGAGGGAAATAAAACTGTCTCCCAGCTGTCCCTTCCACAGCCAGGGCAAGGGCAGGTCTTAGTGTGATAGGGTAGGCAGAAGGAAGAGAACTGCGTCGGGTGATAGCGGGAGGCGAGCCCTGGGCTGGGCACTGGTTGGCTGGTTAGCTGGGCTCAGCTGGCTGCAGCACGGGCCATCAGGTCCTCAAGAGCCTTGTCCTGGTCATTGTTGTGAACCAGCAGCACCTCCTTGATGGTATCCCGTTCAAAGCCCATCTCCCCAAACCTTGACATGAGCTCAAGGAACTGCAAGGCCTGGGCATAGTGACAAATATTGTTATTGTTATCTATATCCTTCCCATGGTTCCACATTTACCATAGGTCTTAAAAAATCTGACAAGAGGAGTTAAGAGATTGGGTCTTCTTATGCAGTCACCAGGTTCTCCAAGATTAATTGACCTTTGAATGCATGCACATCACGCATAAGCTTAAGCTGTTTTTTCTTTGATAAACATTTTACACAGATACACATTTATGTCTTGGCCAAATAATGCATGGACAAACCTTTTCCTCAGAACACTGGTACATCTCCAGACACTCCTCCACTGCACTGGCATCAAAGCCCCGCTCACACAGACGTCCGTGGACAAACAAATAGTCCAGTACCTTGGGCACAAAATGAGTACATGTTTACTATGTCTAATTACAATATGTTAACTTAAAAACAGGAATTATGTGAAGGACACATAAAACAAGAAAATATGGAGTTTCTATTTTTATGATGAGAAAACAACACAAAGTTACAAGCTAATAATATGGACAGAATTGACTCATGCCAATATTCAAAGTTACTATTTTTTTTTTTTTTTTTTACAAGGTTATTGTTCCTTCATTGCAATTCTGCAACAACCTGTGCTAGGCCTTCAGGGATGCCATTTTTTAAAATGCCAATACAGATATCATATATTTTCCCACCCATACTGACCAATTCTGATATACATTCTTAGTACAAATGTAGCATGTTCACCTTTTCAGATATACCAATATTAAAATAACTTAATTTTTTTTAAACAAAATGTTAGTTTTGTTAAATTGTGAATTTCACAGTTGTTTTAAGTGACCCATTCCCATAAGAAAACAAGTGTATTCTTCATCTCCCACTAAGGATGGTGTGGATTTAATTATTTGTTTATGGTGGAAGGTACTTTAATTACAGCAAAACTGAAATAGCAAAGTAATTTTGCCTAAGTTCTGGAATATATTAAACAAGCCCAATGCTGACAAAATGGTGCTTCCAAATTTGAAAGATGCTCGCTTGCTCTTTCTCCAGTTCTGCAAGGTGTGTTTCTGCAACTGCTGTGGTTAATCTTGTTGTGACAAAGCAGTTTTGCATGACAGGTGTATAAGTTATTAATCTGAACAATAATTTGGCTACCAGGCCACCATGTTCTGATACTGAAAGAGAACTACATTACTCATCCAGCTAATCTTGTTGATAACACACTGATGAATGATGTGCTTATCATTATTCTAGTAATGATACTAATGGCAAATACAATATTTGTGCACCAAGGTATAAATATATATATATATATATATATATATATACACACACACACACACACACACACATATGAGAAATGTCTTATTGTTTCACATATTGTTAAAGTGCTAAATGTGAAAGTATATCATGAAATGGATTTCAGGTCATATCGCCAGTCCTATCAACCACCATCGTCACCATAATCTTATGGCCTTGGTGGCACAGGCCATATAGCAATTGTATAGCAGACCACAGGACTTGATCTGTTTCCATACTTTTTGAGACAGTGGAATGTATCATATGATTTAGGGGTGCCGCAACATACAAGTATTGACAATAACAGTGATATTTTAAAGATGAAATATTGATATCATATAAATAATAAATAATAAATAACACACATATGGTAATATTGTGTAAATAATCCAACACCTGTTAAATCATTTCCATTTCTTTCCATTCTCAGTTTGTATCCCTTCTTCAACACCACACATACACACATCTGATGTGGTTACAGACTTTCTCTCCACCTCTACACACTCATATTTTGAGAGCCATTCATTTGCCAAAAAGACAAAACACATGATAAACAAAGTTAAAGATGGATTTGACTGATAGCACTATTAATATATATTTTTTTAATTTTCTATAGATATTGCAATATCATTACGGTGAATTCTTCTGGCCGTGATCATGTAGTGAAAATGTGATATTGTGATAGCCCTAAGATAAATACAATGACTTTATTTGAATGCTATATTTTCGGTTATTTTATTGCATTGATGCTCTCCTGTGCACAGTCAGACAGACACACAAAGATAACAGTTTCAATTTCAAGCACATCAGACAACAAAAGACTTAAGGTTCCACATTTCTGCGCCCTGAGGTGAGAGGTAGTCCCACCTGCTCCACATTCTGCCCTTGTCTCTGCATGGCTCGCAGGACACCTTCATAAGAATACCCCATGCCCACAATGGTTTCCACACACTGACGCTCACTGGGAGTCAGGCTAAGAAGGGCTCCTCCGCACGGCAGACCAGAGCCTGACCCTGGGTTGGCCTTGGGATAAAAACACGAGTGTTGAACAGGTTATGAGGTTTCTTACACTCCATCTCATGCTGATTTTCATCATCATATCCCATATGACGTAAACAAATTTCTTTATTCAAGCATGCAAAATGTAATAGCATGCTCACCTGTTTGGGTTCTCCACTCTTGGTGTGGCTAGGTGGTTCTGGGCCGACAATGACGTGGCTCTTGGGTAGGGTTGGGGGGCTCCCATTGGGTAGGCTCTTTCGGGGAGCAGGAACAGGTACAGGGAACGGGGTGTACCCCACTGGGGCAGGGTCACTGTCCCCAGGATCAGAGAGCTTGGGGAATGTGAGAGAGCGAATGTTACAGGGCCGATCATCTGTGTCTAACCCCCCTCTCCCAGGATGCCCCGCTCTGTCCATGTCCAGTAAGTTAACAAGCCCGTTGGGTTTGTGGGTGAAGCCCGGTTTGGATGAGAGGCTGGTGTTGGTGCTGGGAGGAGAGGGGCTACTGCCACGTGAAGCTGGCCCAAGCTGGATGGCCTCAGGCGAGGATACAGAAGGAGGAGGCTGGGGCTGTGGCTGACTCTGTAGGATGTTTCGGAGCTCCTCCTTATCATCCAAAGTCTTGAGTTCCAGCTTATCAAAGGGGTCCTCTTCCCGCTCAAAGTCTGCTAGGTTGAGGCTGTGTGGTTGAGGAGTGCTTGGCTGAGTCTTCCTGGGGCCAAGGCTTGGAGCAGGCAGGGGGGTGAGGATGGCGTTATGGCTCAGTCCTGCCAGAACAGGGTTCAACGCTGGGGGTGGAGGATCCTGGTCCTCTCCAGCCGGCCGAGGTCTCTTCCCTCCACCACCATCAATGTCCTGGGACTGGGCCAAGCACTCCCTACTCTCTGACTCCTGTCTGGCTGCTGCTGCTGCTTCTGCTGCTCTGGCCTCTGCTGCCCTGGCCTCAGCCAGTTCCATCCCCCAGCGCACGCTCCGCCGCTCCAGGGAGAAGTCATACTGTCAAAACCATGGTAAGAGGGAGACAAAGAGAGACACGCAAAGGCAAGAGGTGAAATAAGGCAACGGAACAAATGGAAGAAAAAAAATTACCAAGTGTGACAGCAACTTGACAAAAAACTGTTGCAGCTCCAGATGAAAAGATTTGAAAGTCATGTACAATGCTGAACAGTAAATTTCAGACTGATTTTAAGTCACTGTAATATATCTTTGTATTAATATACTAGGTGGTTATTGAAACAAAAAAAGCTAGTACGTTTTTGAACAGGCATGCCAACACCTAGCAACCACCAAAACAGCTCTTGATACTGAAGAATCACCCTTTTTACAGGGTGACGCCAAAGTCAGCTTTTCATCTCTGCACAAGCCTAACCTGCATATCAGCCAGTACAGAGCCACAGTCTGGCAGACAGAAACCAACAGGCAGCCCCACTTTGGCCGGACACCGAAACTTTTCATTGATCTTGAAGGGAACATCATCAAGGTAGCTGATGGGTCCTGAAAGTAAAAGAAAAAGGTCAAGGTGAAGAAAGTGACGGTATCAAGTGTTATTAACACTGTTATATGAAAAAACAAAACCAAAAAAAAAACAAAAACACATATCAACTCATGCACTAATTTTCCACTGGAAACATAGATACCAGTAAACCTTGAAAAATCACTTCACAAATCAGGACATCCTAGTCTTGAGATGAGAAAAACAAGTAAAGACAGACCCTTACCATTGTTGTGTACATCTGATCCAGACTTCCTCGCAGCCATTTAGAGACTCTGAGAACAGATGTAGGCACATAACAAGTCAAGAATGCATAAAGGAAATTTTCAGCATTACAGAACTATCCAAATAATAGGATTCCATATATCTTGGGATAATCTTTAATATAGAGTGCCTACTGCCGGTGCAAAGAAAAACTTTATGTTAACAAACACTTAGCATTTTACACTTAGGTGAGCAAGATCCCTCTGCCACTGGTGGCTTTGCTAGCCTGTGTTGCCTAATTTCAGTGAGAAGTGCCAAAGAGGGATAAGGCTGTTTATATTCAAAGAGGCAGAGAAAGCGATAAATATGAGTATTAGGCAAACTGCATGTCTTAAAAAAAAAAAACCCTATGATGCAACAGAATGAAAATGGCCCACAGTGAATTTTCTAGTCATGCCACATGGCAAGGGGGTTTTCATTCTAATGTACAGATTTGTCTGACATGGCAGCTTCTGACATTATGTCTCCCTCTGAGCTCCAAAACTAGTCCAAATCAGTGGAGATAGTCTGTATCTCAGTCAGCTCAAACTGACTGTATTTATCTGCATTGCTACAGAGGATTCTAAAATCAAAGAGCAGTAGGCTATACGTTATCACAGAGCCCTGTGTACAACAGAGCATCACAGGTTTGTCTCTCTGCGGCATAAGCTTTGTATATTCCACTAATTTGCATCTGAAATCATATAATTTTTTTTTTTTTTTTTTTGGTCATGTCATGTCATGTCACAATGCCTGGCATTATCAACAAAGAAAAGCCAGTTTCCCCTTTCACTACAGATGTACTTTGATCTGCTGTGCGTGTGTGTAGTCCCATGTTCAATGGGAAAACTCTGCTCTGCTCTGACTGATTGGTTTCATATGAACTGAAACTTTTGCCTCAACAGGTGGAGAACAGTTAACAGTAGTTTCCTCATTATTAAGACGATTAGTTCTTGTTGCCTGTGCTGAGCGGCCTCATATTTGTAGCGAGGTACACACAACGGCTTCATTTAGCTGCTTAGTCTGCTGCTGTTGGGTAAATCTGATTATTAATCAAGTTAAGTCCATTTTTTTGTATAGTCCAATATAATTAATTACAAGTTTGCCTCAAGGGGACTTTACAGAAATACAATACAATCTGTCCAAAGATTTTAACATTAGATAAGGAAAAAAGAAAAGAAAAGAAAACCCTTTTAAGAGGAGAAAAACTAAAAAGAAACCTCAGGGAGAGCAACAGAGGAGGGATCCCTCTCTCAGGGTGGACAGACATGCAATGGATGTTGTGCACACAGAACAGAACAAAAAATAACAAAATACAACACTGAAACAGGATAATAAAATTGCAATGGATTAATGGATTTATAAGATGCATGAAGAATGTGGTAAGAAGGACGCCAAGTGGTACCACTGTGTACTAGCCAGTGCATCACACTCTGGTGTGTAGTACAGTGGTACCTGCTATATACTTTCCGCGTCATGTAAAAATAATAATAATAAAAATAGTAATAAAAAAAAAACATGGGGTAGGCTCTCCAAGGAAATGACCGACACACTATATGGCGCTTTCTAACTTTAAAGATACAACGTGGAAACGTATCGTTGTCGCCTAACCTTTTTACGGGCACACACAGTCCTGCTAAACTAACATGCACAAGTTTAGAAATCCAAAAGTAAGTATTTTAGTGATCGGCTGTATCAGTATCACGCCCTTTGGCTTTGATGTCCATAACTAATACACTGATCTGATCATGTGGGGCTGCGTACTGAACATGTTTGTATAATGGGCCTCATTTAGCTGAATTTAGTGGTAGTTAACCTTACATAACACGTCTTCACAACATTAGCTGCTGGCCACAACAAACTGTAGTTACAGTCAGAAGCCAATAACGTTATTTGCGGCTAAACTATTGAAAAAACGCTGCGAAGCCCAGTTGGAGGAGTTGAGTTAGCTTAACCGCTGCTAAATCATTTTTTTTTTTACCAGTGTTACTTAAGAGTATCGCGTCGCACTTTTCGTTCATCACATTGTGGGAAGGATATAATATCCAACTGGAAATGCTAAGAGCAGACAACACAAGGGATATCCGTAAGCCTCGCAAGCAAACCTTTGCGTTATTAGCTAAGTTATTAGTTAATCAGCAACAAGCTAATCTACAATTGCCTTCAGTTAGCTGAACATGCAAATTAATGCTAGCAGTAATGCAGTGGTAGGTTAGCTAGGAAGCCGAAGTCGGGCTGGAGATTGGGTGGTAATATTGTGTAAAAGTCCAATCAGCGATTTAGTACGCCGATGAACACCGTTAGCCACCGGCGAGTAGGCTGTAAGAAAAAAAAAAAACTTAACGTTAATGCTAAATAGCTTAGCTTAGCGGCTGGCCTGGCTAGACTGTTGTGGCTCGCTGTCTCCCATCTGCCACCGCCCCTGCAAAAAAACTGGCCAAACACCCCAACAAACACTCCTCTTACCTGTATCTGCTCCGTCCTGTGTTTTCCGAAATCCTAACGATGTGTTATCCAGATGACACTCGGGTCCAAGCTGTTCTCCGAATGAGTTTTATTTAGATTGAAACCTCTTTCCTGCTTCATCGTGGGACGCCATCTTGAATTGTCAACCTCCCTTTCTCGGGCTCCGGTGTGATGTCACGTCATCTCGGTGACGACATACCGACACGCAACTGTGAGTCATGTGTGTAATGAGGAGGAATTGAATATGAAGACTTAATTAAAAAAAAAAAGAAAGAAAGAAAGAAAAGAAAGAAAGAAATGGAGCCTACACTTAAATTTCATAAACCAAATTTTCACCAATCGTTGGTAGGGTTCTCATTAACAAAATGCCCTTGAGATACTGACAATAAAACTAATGAAATTTTTTTTTTCTTCAATTGTCTTTAGGAAATTTGTATTTATATGCTGTGTCACATTACTGTCTCTAGTGAAACTTCTCACATGATAATACTGCAGTGAAAAACCCAGTGCTTTGTAGGAGTGTGTGCTGGCTCTGATTTACTCTCTGTCTGTGTGACCAAGCAGCATGGCAAAACTGGAATTTTAATGGCTATATTAACAGTTCAGCTTGGCCTCAAAAAGAGTGTGTCCTTGTTTCATATCACTAGATGAAGGAAGCAAACTCAGTTGCAATACTCTGCTAATAAGTGACACATTTGAGTTACCTCCATACACAGAGAATGAAAATGACACATCATTTTCCAAAAATACACACTATATCATGAGGTGCTTAATACATAATTAGACCTAATACTATACGATCTGCAAAAAAAAAAAAAAAAGGTATTGTTACCATTTGGGCAAGATTTATAGCACTGCTGATATCCCAGATCCATCAGCTGCATAATTAAAGGGCCCCAGATAGTTCTGTTCTGTTTATGTTCTGAATTGTAACTTTTTTTTTTTTTTTTTTTTTTTTTTTTACCCCAGATCAGTTGTTAAGTAAGTACTATTTCCATGTTTATGAACTAGATGTAATCTCAGACCTCATGATGAAACGCTTGCATCACAAGACATTTCCTTTTTTCCACATCTTTTTAATTTCACAATGTGTACAAAGGTCAGCAGCATCATGTAAAGTGTGAAATACAGCAGTACACTGTGCCCCTCCCTCCTCAATAAATAAAACAACTAAGACAACAAGTATACATACATGAGTAAAATAAGAGAGTAAATAGTAATACATTTTCAGCTCATGAAAAATACACTTGCATTTACACTAATCTGCATACACATAAAATCCATATATAACAATATAACAATTAAACACCAAATACATAAACAGTGACAGAGTTGTAAAAAAAAAAAAAAAAAAAAAACGTGTGTTGTTCATGATTTAAGGTATCTTTCTCAGGTTCTCAGGTTTCTCAGGCTCAGGTTCTGCACTTTTCCAAGTCTGTTATTGACAACCTCTGGAAAATTTTTCAAAGTAGGAAAATAATGGAAAACAAAGGTCTTGAAAAATGTGTCCTCTGTTATGTTTTTCTAAACTTTCTAAAATTTCTCTAAGGGTAAAAATTATGAAATTTGGTTGAGAAACATCTTACAGGTTGGGGGGATTCATTTTTTCCAAAATAAAATAATACAATTCTTGACAAGTTATTGAAATTAATAGTCTGCTTTGTTTGTTTGTTTGTTTGTTTTTTGAGTCTAAATAAAAACCAGGCATATCATTTAGTAAATAAAGGCAGGGATTTAGATCAATTTCTATGTTCAAAACTGATTTACTGAGAGAATGAATCAAATTCCAGACACTTTTCAACAAATCACAATGCCAAAACAGATGCATAAATGTTCCTTCTGTAGTTTTACATTAGTTGGACAGCTTGGTGAAATATCTTTGGAAATTTTATGGAAATTTTTAGGCATCTTTAACATTTCCTAATGCATACTGAATTTGATGCACAGGTAGAGAGTTAGAGGATGTCTCTGTTTAAAATATAGTGAAATGTTTTCTTCTGCTTGGTTGGGTTATTTTTACTTAACCCCACTCAGCACACACACACACACACACACACACACACGCACACGCACGCACGCACGCACGCACGCACGCACGCACGCACAGTTGATTAGCTGCCATATACTCACACCATTAAAGGGATTAGGCCCACCTGTAGCAATGGGGTCACCACTGTGTTGCAAAAGACCATTATTTATGTAACAGTGATGACAACAAGGGACACATAATGATGATGCAATCAAGTAATTAGATGATGATAAATGCCATTCCGTTCAAATGAGCCGCTCATTCTTACACTGTTATCATGACTGATTCTGTCAAATGTTGGGTGATACAGTGTGTGATTAAGGCGATATTATCCCCTTTCCATGAACTCCCCAGCTCAAAGGAGAGTAATACCTTTGTTTTTGTTTTTTTTACTATGAAATACAGATATATAGGTCTACCTAAATAGCAAAAGCAAATGAAACTCACATGCTTTGCAGCTCCACAGCCTGGTTGGCTGGTCTCTGATCATTATGATCATTTTAATTCTGAATTTATCGTAATCAAAGACATTGTAAGTCAAGAAACAAAGAATTTAAAGTCCTTTTAAACTGCAAATTCTCAAAAAGAAGAAGAAGAAGAAGAAGAAGAAGAAGAAGAAGAAGAACAAAGATAAAGGAAAAGATATTTAATCTATGCAAAAGTGTCAACCTAAATGAGAAAGGGAATATAATCAACATAGCAAAGAATACGTTTTTTGTTTGTTTGTTTGTTTGTTTGTTTTTGTTTTGTTTTTTTAATGAAAAATGTGATGCCATTGAAAATAAATTAGGTGAGCCTGGTCAAAAATGTAGGCTACTCTATGTTCATGTGTGTGTTAAAAGAAAGAGCGTCGGAGTTATTATGAGTATGTTCACAAACACAGCATGGATATGATACCTGTGACGTTCTTTGTCTGCAACATAAACACTTGTTTCTATAATGAGGAAGAACTACAGCAATTGCCCAGTTTGGGTTACGAGTTTTCTGCCCCGCGAGTGCGCGCACGTCACATCCAGATCCTTACGTCTCTACGTTTTGCAGACACGCGCAGTGATAGCCGGAAGCATCGATGGGAGGAAAATAAAAATCGATTAAATTCACTGTAATTCGCGAGTGTAAACCTCTCATTGACTGTTCTTTTTGCGACCATAAGCTCGAATATTAACTGCCTTTTACACTGCCAAAGTGCTGGAGAGGACGATATAAAGCAGAAAAGCTGCTCCATTTGAACGAAGTTCCTCGGTAGGGGTTTAGCTGACGTGTGGAGAAGTTGAGACTGCCAGAGAGCAGATAAACAAACATAAACAAGCAGGGATCAGCTGAGCGCCTGTCCGAACCGAACCAGCAGGACGGAGAAATGTCAGGGAGAGCAAGTTTCCTCCTTTGACCCCAAGAATGATCTGCGGGACACCGTGACTTACACTGATATTAGCTCCATGTCAACTGTCAACATTGGCACACAAAGAATTTGGAAACACGAGGACCAACCTTAGGCATTAGCAGAAAATTCACTGTTCTTCTCACTGTCTCTTTTTTTTCTCAAGACATAGCCAGGCTAGCATGGACAGCCAATGAGTTTACCTTCCATTTTTCAGCTGTAACGAAACGAACACACACTAAAGTGCAAGGAGATAGAGGTAATCACTTTTCATTAACTTTGCTTTTTCCCCCATAAAGGGCCTGCGTGCAGAGCCACTGACCTAGCTAGCTGGCAGGCCACATATCCTTTGTCTCTGAATTCTTTATGTTATGTTCAGTTTACCTGCAGGGCTGCTACCTATTTAGGATCTGATGTGTCTTATATCCTAGAATGTTCTAGAAAAAACTGTTGTATATGCAAACATCCATTGCAAGCTTTTATGTGTTTGTGGCACACTGCTTGACAGCCCGAGGCATCAGTATTTCTGAAATGTAAATAGACTCCTGCCAAAATCACGAAGGTCAAATGTTGTTGTGCTCTCTTTATGCTTTATTTATTTCCACGTTGGTGTCACTGGTGTCAGCAGTGGGATTAGCATGGCCCAACAGGCAACCCCTAGTTCCCAGAAGGCCCTGATGATGGAGCTGAAGTCTCTGCAGGAGCAGCCAGTGGAGGGCTTCCGCATCACACTGGTGGAGGAGTCTGACCTGTACAACTGGGAGGTGGCCATCTTTGGCCCCCCAAACACCCTCTATGAAGGAGGCTACTTTAAGGTAAGGGCAAACTCAGTGAAGGACAGAAGAGGCTGATTTCAGAGTGGTCAAAGGGAAGCAAGAGAGTACCACACTATCATCAAGGTATTTTAAAAATTTAGATAACACATAGCTGTGCTCCTTTAAGTGCTGCTTAATTAAATGTTGGCCAACATCAGTGTTAGCAGCTGTGTCCTGGGCATGTTTTCTGCAAAAGTAGGGAGTATTGCTGATCTGCACCGTTTGGAAAATAACCAAGTAGTTTCTTGACTTTGATTGTTTGAACTTTATATGGCAAGCGAAGAAAAGGCTCATTTGAATGACTGGTACACTTATAAATCTAAACTTTGGGCAGTCTTCAGCCTATATCACAGGTGTGGCCTTTGGTAATTTTTTTTTTTCATCTTAAAGTCTTATCAGGCATCCGACCTCCTTCTCTTATCAGGCTTTCCTCTCTCTCCCTCCCTTCTCCCTGTCCAGCCTTCTTCCCCTCGCTGTATGTTGGTTGTGCTTCAGATGGCTATTTTTAGCTATGGACAGATATAAATGGCACCTCAGCAGAGAGAAAGAGCAAGAGAAAAGGCCATGATTAGACTCGTTTTGCTTTCTTTTGTGTTACTTATTTAATGAAGCTTGCTCTAGATAGTGCCATCTGCACAGTGAGAACTCACTTTCAAGTCAGGGCAATGCAGGTTTGGCTTTAGCCTTCCAGATATGCCCAAATAGTTGTAGAGGAGGTTGCAGCCAAAGTCTGTCTGATCAGGGGTGATTAGGTCATGCTTTGGCTTCATGGCAGCATCACTAAATACAATACTAATGCTTACTTGTTGAGTCTTGTATTCTATGGAGAGGAATGGTTTGACTGTTAAATTATGGCACTATGAAAGATAGCTGACCCTGGCATAGTGATTTTTGGAGGGATTTGATCAGTGTGGGGAGAGGAATGTGAAGCAGGAAATGCACTACCTAAGAACAGTTACCTCTCAAGAGACGTTATCATGCTTGTTTATGCTGTTGAATGTTGTGTGGCTCCTGTGAAGCATTGGGTTAAAGCACACATCTCGTATCCTCACATGCTTGAGTCGGGCTCATGATGTTCTAAAGATCATCTTTGTATGTTTATTGAACATATACTTCAAATTTAGCAGACATGATGATGAGTAGTAGTAACAGGAAGAAGCCCCTCTGTAAGTTCTTCTTTTTTTGTGTGTGTGTTGCAGACTAGTCGTATCTTGTTGATCAAGACTTGCAAGACGTGTTTGGCTTGTGACAGTAGACCAGTTACTCTTGCGAGGCCTGATCCTTGCTGGGGCTTTTTTTTTTTTTTTTTTTTTTTTTTTTTTAAACTTTATGTTAAGAAAAGCTGACAAATTAACTCTGTGTTTTCCAGATGTGAGGTTAGAGCTGCTGTTCCTAAAACACCTGCCAAATACTGACATGTGGTACCAACAGCCTCCCTCTTTCAGTTGATGTATTGTTTTAGGAAGCATACACACTTAAAATTTCATTTTATCTCACAAGAGAAAGGCATTTATTGCAAAGATTACAGACTTGTGTGTTGTTATATGTATATGAGAAATGTATCTCACATTCTGCATATCATTCACCAACCCCAATCCCAAAAAATGATCTCATATGTGGGGGATGTGGGGGTCTTTACCCTCAAGCTGACAACCACTGACTGTACGTCAACTTACAGCACAACAGGATGAACTTGCTTGGCTGTCTGTAAATATGTAAACATCTGTTTACTTTACCAGGCTCACATCAAGTTCCCAATTGACTACCCTTACTCCCCACCAACCTTCCGCTTCCTCACCAAGATGTGGCACCCCAACATCTATGAGGTAAGCCTTTTTTAATGAAGCCAAACACCAGTGACTTAGACAGTGTGTAAAGTGTAATTATTTGATTTACATTATTGTTTAATTTAATATCAGTCTGTGTCATAGTCACTGTGTCATTAAAAGAGCCAGATGTTTTCATACTACTTTTGTAACCATAGTCATGCACAATTTTCTGCCCATATTGTTTCTAAAAACCTAAAAGTCATTTTCAGGCGATATTACACCACCAACAATGCTCCTTCACAATCACAGCAGTGTTATATTATATATTGTTTGTCCATTTGTTCAATTGCCATCTCATTGTAGAGAAATATTACTAAGCCACTTTGCTTGATAGATAGACTAAATGATATATCCACAACCGAGGGTCATGTCGATATGAGTGTGACTGTCAGTGTCTGTCTCTCCCTTCAGAACGGAGATGTGTGTATCTCCATCCTGCACCCTCCTGTCGATGACCCCCAGAGTGGGGAGCTTCCGTCCGAGAGGTGGAATCCCACCCAGAATGTCAGGTAACCTCCGCTTAATCCATCTCACAACATAGATGTGCTACCTTTTGGTAACTTCTCTGTGTTTGCCACCTGGAAATTTACTGTAGCCCTGGTAAAGAAGTGTAGTAGATCATGCTGGATCTGTGATCGTGTACTACACTGCTCTCTACATACATACTGTAGTTCCTGTTTCAGCAAAGAATAAAAGTAAAGGACTGGGAGAGAGCCAGTTAACAACAACAACAAAAACATTCAAGGTAATGCGATGTACTTAAAATGTGGAATAAATGAAACAGATTTGGAATGCAGAGCTGCAAGTCCACAGTTGTGTAAAATTAATAGTTTACATTTAGCACACCTGTGTTTTTTGTTCCATCTTTTATCCTAATGAATATAAAATGTCGCAGAGTTGCTTTTATAGTTTTTTGCTTCACATTCAGTTTAAAATTTAGCTTGTCAGCAAGATACTCTCTACTCTCCTGGACTCGAGGTAAAGTGCTGAGTGTGTGTTTGAAAACCTGAGCAGATAGGGTATAGGATGTAATGGAGCCACAAGGGGAAAAAGATGAGGGAGTACCCCTCTCTGGGCTGGGATGAGAGTTTTAGATTGCCAATGTACAGTATCGCTTTAGTTTCATTTGGTGACAAACTGGCAACGCTCATTTTCTGTGTCTGTGTGTTTGTGTGTTTACATGTGTGTGCATGAGCAGGACGATTTTGCTGAGTGTGATCTCTCTGCTCAATGAGCCCAACACGTTCTCCCCGGCCAATGTGGATGCCTCTGTCATGTTTCGCAAATGGAGGGACAGTAAGGGCAAGGACAAGGAGTATGCAGAGATTATCAGGTAAAACACACAAGCAGGGCTGCGGCCAGACAGTTTCTACTTCGGGTGGGATGTCGGCTATTTAAATCCTATTTTCTGTATTTTACAAAACATGATTTATGCCTGTATTAACTGCAGAAAGTCCTTCAAACTCCTTCAGTTCCAGTGATCACACCACCCCCGTTACTGTGTTAAAATTAGATGTGGGGTTTTGCCAGGCAAGCCACCTCTGAAGAGCTACTGCATATGCAAGGTTTTAGTCCTGTTCAAAGCAACTCAGTAAACTTTGTTGTATTTACACACACAACCATATAAACATGAACATGTATTTCCAGAATCAGAATCAGAAATACTATTGATCCCTGAGGGGAAATTGTGTATATTTTTTCGATTGCATTCCATTTGTATACAATTTTTCCTCTGTAATTTTAATATAGCTGTGGTACTTTGGGCAATAATTCTAGTTGTATCCCGTATATGTTGCTGTTTGGGTCGAAAGCTGTGTTTAAAATTGAGATTCTAGTGTTAAAAATATTTTAATTCCTCAATACCTAGTTTAGTTTTAGATAACATTAAGGCTAAATTACAAGGTTATTTTTAATTTCATATTTTCTCTTGTAGTGGTGGTAATTTTCTCGCTGTGGTGGTGCACTACTCCTAAATGAATGTAGAGAAAACACTGGAATATATAGCTTCTTGTGCTTGCACTGCATATCCTCATCGGCTGGCTGAATAGGAGAGTCTAAGAGGCTGTGCCAGATGCTGCTGATGCTTATGTTTATCGATTGCCCTAACACGGGGGTGGGCAACAATGTGCCAGGTTTTCTTTCCAACCAAAAACCCCACCAGGTGATTTCACTGATTACCTCACCTTCAAGCAGAGAGGAGGGACTAATCAGTGAAATCAGCTGGTGGAGTTTTTGGTTGGAAAGAAAACCTGCAGCCTCTCGGCTCTCCATGGCACATGGTTGCAAAGAAAATCTATTTATCGTGAGTATCTTTAGGCTCTGTCTTTAGCTTGTTGTTGTTTTCTCTGTTTGCCCACAGGAAGCAGGTGTTGTCCACAGCAGCAGAGGCTGAACGTGACGGCGTCAAGGTCCCCACCACGCTGGCGGAGTACTGTGTGCAGACCAGAGTGCCCTCCCAGGACAGCAGTTCAGATCTGCTCTATGACGACCTCTACGACGACGACATGGAAGAGGAGGAGGAGGAGGAAGAGGAGAGCGAAATGGAGTCGGGAGGTGAAGCCGGTGCGATGTGTACTGGGGAAGATGTCGGGACATCCACCAGACGTTACGACAACCAGGACGACTCTGGCAATGAAGACTCGTGATGGTTTGGATAACCTTTGATCCCGCCAACCCCACCAACCCTCCTTCTTTTATGTGTCATGTTTAAATTTTCAACAAGTGCGTGCGTGTGTGTGCGTGTATTCACACGTAGCTGGCCAGTTCTTTGCCTGGCTAGCCCATTTTTGATTGTATGATTTTATGTTTAAAACTGTCTGTTTTCACCTTGTCTTTCCTCCTTGCCTTTTTTTTATCTGCCTCCACTTTTTAGTTGTCTCTCCACCCATCTCTTTTTAATTTTTGGGAAAGCTCTGACAGTCTGGCTAATGGACAATTCACTGTTTGGCTCAGTAACCAGCTGGGTAGCGTGTCCTGTTAAAGCCAGTCTCACAGACTTGTCCTTCCCTTTGCCCTGTCAATCAGTCAGTCTGTCAGTGCATCCCTGCCAGAAGATCTCTGTCCTTCTCATTTGTTCGACTTTGATGCAATCAACTTAAACCTGCAAACACAGACTCTGCCCTGATGCACCCCAACACGACCTGCCTGGATGCTCCTCCACTAGTGCCCGTCATATCTGAACTATGACCTCCCTCATAGTCCCCCCAAAAGTCACACAGGTGAGGGTGAGCAAAGTGAAAAACTTTTGTCACACAGGCACAAGTGTCAGTATCTCCTCCTACACCTCTCTCTGCCTCTTAAACCTCAGGGCCTCCACAGACTCTCACAGAGAGAGAGAGAAACCAGTCAAAGAGAAACTGGTTAACATACAAACTGCTCCTCACGTCCACCTCTTACTTTCTGCGTCCATGGTTGTTAAAGAGGACAGAGAGTGAACTGAAAGTTTCCAATCCCGCCACCGGCGTGTTCACACGCAATGAGTTCCTGTTGGTCCTGAATAGGTTCCTTTTTAGTTGTTTCCTTCTTGGTAGGCTAGAGTCAAAATAAAAATGAAAAAATCAAAATACATCTGTAGGGAAATTTCTCCGTAAGCCACCGCTCACATTATGTTGCAATGGATGTGAAAATATTATGTTACATTTTGCGCCGTGATTCCAACTTACGCTTAAATGCAACTTAGTGAAAATTGGATGTTGTTACTGTGCCACACCACACTATGAGTATGCTTATTGAGAGGGACAAAAGTAACAAACAACTTAGCTATACATTTGAATGAACATGACATTGATCGCCTGTTATTTGTGTGAGTGTGTATGTGTGTGTGTGTATTTACATTTACTAGTCATCCAGTGACTACAGGCTTTTCTCTTTCATGTTTTTATGGAGTTGGTGCAGACCTCTGTCACATGAGTGGGTTTGCCCCGCTGACCTCGTGGACTTTGCCCAGTCGACAAAACATTCATAAGGTGTTTGCACTGTACTGTAGTGCTGCTTTTGGAGAATTGGCTGAGGATTAAACTGATTATTAAAAACAAAACCAAAAAACAAAGAAAGTAAAAACACCTTTTGAGTTTTTGTCTTAAGAGCTACAACATATATTGCACTGAACAGCATAATCAGACAAATATTAGTTGTAAGTCATCATCCTATCAAACTAAACCATGAGTTCTCTGGTTTTACCCATGTATTATGGTTGTGGGTATGTATGTATGTTATTCAGCAATTCATCATACCTGTTGTTCAAACGGATGGAATTTATGCCAAGGAACATCAGCTGTACAGCCCAACAATGATTAATTTTTAAACACTATGGAGCAATGGATGCATGTGGAGGATTTGTACCTGTTTGGATAAACTCTCAAAGAGAACTGACTCACACATCTGACTGTGAGGCCAAATGAGTGAAACTTTTCCTCCCTGCTGCTTGCTGAAGCAACACCTCACAGAGACTGGTTTCTGTTGAGGATGAGGAGACTTTGGACAAGGAGAAGTCCACTCGTGGATCGGATCTTTGATGGATATGATGTCACTGTTTCACAGGAAGTGGATGGATGTCACAGATTCTGGGGTCCTTTCTCGATATGGTCTCCCCTTCTTTTTGCCCCATCCACGCACCATAGAGAAAATGTTAAATCATCGTAGAGGAAGGAACTGCTAGCATTTCAAACTTACTGACAGTGTTTAGAGTAAGTCATAGCCTCCTGACACGCTCAGAAATCTGAAACAGCATTATTCATTTTTGATATTGAGTCAAGCTTAGGTTTAGTCTAGCCCTTATGATAGCAATTAAATGACCAGGGCAAATTAAATCCACACTAACTTAGAATTCCCTCCTTTTTTTTTTTTTAAACTTTGATGTATGCCTTGTTTTCATAAGTGCAGATGAGGGGGAGAAGCTGCAGAGGCTTTTTGATGGACGAGAACCACGCACGATGAATATCTGAGTATCTCTGAGGGATGAGAAGATTCCCAAACTCAGCCTAAAGAAATGACTCATTAAAAAGGCCTGCGGGCTGAGCTGTTGAGATATGTCATCACACACACATTGTTCCCCTAGCAAGGACAGTAATGAATGCATTTAGTTCATTTATTCAGTATGTGAATGTGTGCGTGTGCGTGTGTGTGTGTGTGTGTGTGTTTTCAAAGTGTGCACCAATATTGTGAGGTCCTCTCGAGCCCATCACATGGGTACATAAACTGACGTGTGTGTGTCCACAGCGCTACCTGTGTCCACACCTGTTGATGTTTATGCTGTCCTTGTTGGTTTCTTGTTTGATTCATTTTTTTTGTTTGTTTGTTTGTTTGTTTTTCCTCTTAATTTTTGTGTGTTTGTGAGGATGCAAATGTCACTCATATAAAGTTTCTATTGTAAAAAATGCATTGTTGGGTTTGTTTGCAATTTAGCTTCAATATTTGTTGCTAAGCCCACATGTCACGGAAAACGGACAGCGGACAAGTTTTGGAGCAAAATGAGGGACAATATCATGCGCATCGAGGCATACAGCATACAGTTGTGGTAAAGTTGGCAAATTCATTCAAAATAAAAGTTTTTCATTGGAGCCTGCTGAAAGGTCTTCACCTTATTTTGCAATTATAATGATGCAGATTTTTAACTTTATCCACTCAGCTATGACTACAACACACCATTCAGTGTTCAGCCTGCAGCTTTTTCAGCTCAAGTGAACATCCTGATGATTCATAAAAACCTTTGAGTGTTGCATGCATAGACTTCTGAGGTAAGCCATGTCACAGTCGTGCATTTTTTCTCTCTCTCTCCCTCTCACTGGTTGACATAGCAACTACCAAGGTGAACAGTCAGTGATAAAACATGTAGCGAGCCGGTACTTTAAATTTAGAAGCATTACACATCATCTATTATTAGGAACAGAGCTGTTACGTTTTCCCAGCCATGAAATTAATTAATGGTTCAATGGTGCCCTAATGTGTCTGAATGCAATATTTCAGCTTTAGATTACTGTAGTTGTATTTTTTAGTATTGGGAACAGTCTGGGAATCTGTACTCAGTGCCATTCCTTCAACAAAGGGTGTAAAATGTCACCCTGCAGCATGAAGTGAGTCGCTGCCCATGTGACAACAGGTAGCTAGTTACTCCAACTACGCTTTAATTATGTACTCTTGCACTTGCCCTCATCGCATCAAATGAAAAATCTAACTATGAAACATAAAATAGCTCCACCAATAATTGATCACATCTCTAAGTTTATAATGAACATTATTGCTGGTGCAGTAGCTGATCAGAAACGCGAAATTCATCTTTTACTCTGTGATTACTCTGTGCTTGTTCACATGGACAGCAGGAGCAGTTACTCATTTGCATCAGCTGGCTTTAGAGGTGAGAAACACTCAGTGAAAACAAGCCAAATGTGCAGACAAACTGCATTTACAAAACTATGCAGATCATGTGTGTATGACCATATGACAGTAACACTGCTAGAGTCAGGATTTTGATACTCACCACACTCAAAATGTTTGCCCTCACAGCTTGCAAAGCACTTTGGATACATGTTCGGCATTTTATATTTAGATTTATGTGTTATCGTTCTTTTCACGACAGTGTTCAATTGTTGCACAACATGAGATGACTACATAAAAAGACATGAATCCAGCCCCTCCCTAAAAAAAAAAAAAAAATCCAACTTCCAAAAAATCCAAATTCTGATTCATCCAACAGACAAGGAAAACTGGACCCAAGTAATATTTCATTGTGTCTAGTATTCTTACGCATGAATGGTAAGTGTGCCTGTTTACAAAGTAAGGCTTTCATTCCAAAGGGCTCTATGTATATGTCATCCTCACTCATATTTATTCTTCAATATGTCAGAAGAAATGATCAACATATTCTCTGTGTCACCCTTTCCTAACCATGGTTCCTAACATAGTTCAGATATAATTCAATCATGATTGCTGGGAGCTGAGGGAAAATTGACAGTGGTGACAGTGCAGAGCCTCTAATGCTGAAGACTAACTGCTCCTGAATTGGTAAAAAGTACGAGATAAAGAATGAAAACATCCTCTACTTTATGTTTTGTAGTGTACAGTACATCGTCTAGCAGTGTGCTTTGAAGTTTGTTTTTGTCCCCATCTTGTGGCAACATCTTCTGCCTACAATTTCCTTACTCCGTTAACTGATCATGCCTTTTCCTCATAAGGATTACAGACCACTGTTTCTTGCATTTGTGAATAAGAGTCATTACATTTTAAAATAAATTCAGTGTAGATTGAGTAGTGTTGTGAACCACAAGAAAAAAAAAGTTGTTCTTAGTTGTATTTATTTTGACCAAAGTGATTTCAACTTCCATAGATAAAACAGTATTACCACATGAGAACATAGACACCTGGTTTCCATTATTTTACAGACTCGCGCACCAGTGATAACTATGTGACTCAAAATTAAAAATGTGTTTCCTTTTGATTGAAGCACTGCCTTGTGGGACATGGGCTTTCTCGATTTTCTCCCCCCTTGTAATTAAATTTTCTGCTCTCGCCTGGCCTTTTAGGTTATTTACAATCAAATCAGCCATAACTTCTCTGTGGTGAAAGCTTTACAAATGACTTTGCAGACTCAAAGACCCAGACAATTCAGCTTTCCAGCAGTGACTCACACTGAATCAATTTTCTGTTTTTCAATCTCCAATTCATTTTCTCCCCGCTCGTCTTTGTTTTGACAGGGCGAATTGTACTGAGCAGTGAGCCGGCAACTTGCTCCTCCTCCCAGTGGCGCTGCACAGTAGATTCAAGGTGAATTCAAAGTAGAAAGGGTCAGATCAGATGCATCAATCAATTATATGCACGGTGGAAGCACTGTCACACTAGACGCTCATCCAAAATCAGCTTTCATGTTTGACGGTATAACATTCAGACTCAACCCTTTCTTTTAATCATTCCTTGCGAAGGGTCTAGGTCCCACCACATCACTGTTTGTCCTGCCATGTCTCTAGGTGTCTGTGTGCTGCCCTCAGTGTGTCCTGCATGTCTCTGTGCTGGGCCAGAGAGCAGGCCTCCTCCAGCCGGGCCCAGCGGTAGTCCTGGTGCTCGTCAGACAAGGTCACGGCGGTCCCTGGGTCTCTCAGCTCGGCCAGCCAGTACAGCACCTCCTTGGGTCTCCCCCGGACCTCGTAGTGCAGCTCCTGCAGGAAGCCGTCGATCACCCGCAGGTCCTCGGCACCCAGCCCGGCCTCCTCCTTGGTCTCTCTGAGGGCCGTGGTGAGGTCGTCCTCCCCCGGGTCCACATGACCTGGAGGTGACCAGAGCGATGACATTTAACGGTAGAAAACTAGTTCAGAGAGAATTTAGTTTATTAGAACATCAGCAAGGTCAGACGTTCAACTATATTAAAAAGGAACAGTTCACCCAAAATACATACATAGACATTTCCCCACTTACTTCTAGGTAGCCTATCAATTCAGATAGTTTGTGTGTGATTCGGCTGCTGCTTTTATTCATTTGAGGCAGATAAATACAGTCTGTCAATGTTCTGTGGCATGAAATAGATCTCAACAAAACCTGTTGCCAATGAGGGATGTGAATTATGCCGGGTGTCTGTGTCATTAGATTTGAAAAG